>NC_085875.1:45662269-45674769 GCF_034702125.1 Engraulis encrasicolus | reverse complement strand
ACACGCACACATCAAGAGAATTAAATGAATAAGATCTGTAAACAGTACACTTTCTTGAAGTGACAATAAGAAACATTTAACACGCCGTGCCTCATAGGCCAGGCATATTCTTTTACACCAGTGTAATGTGCCACATAGGACTATGATTTTGATCAGATCTTACTGACTACTATGAAATTTGCTTCCAGAAATATTTGGATCTGCATTGTTATCTTTCTGAGTGAGGAGATCAAAATAAAAGTATTAAAATGTGTGCGTGTGTGGTTTACCTGAGTCAAGACCTCGTAGCTGGCCGTGTATCTAGTGTATGTTGAGGAGTACCGCAATCTCTCAGTAGACGTGTGTTGTGTGTGTGTGTGTGTGTTTATGTTTTACCTGATGAGTCGAGGCCTCGTAGCTGGCCGTGTATGCGGTGTACGTTGAGGCGTGCTGCGATCTCTTTGCCCTTCTCCACTCCGGCGTTGGAACGCAGCGAGCCACTCGACTGGGGAGCCATCTTGGACGAGAACTTCTCCATCATCACCAAGGTCTTTTCTGTATCCTCCACAATACCCCTACGGTGACAAGACACACACAAAAACAGTGAATGGGTTGTGCGCAGGGGGTAAAACAACGTAGACGAATTCATACACACACACACACACACACACACACACACACACACACACACACAAAATGCACGCACACGCACACACACACACACACACACACACACACACACACACACACACACACACACACACACACACACACACAAGCACATACGCACACAGGAACACACACACACACAGGAACACACACACACACAGGAACACACACACACACACACACACACACACACACACACACACACACACACACACACAAAATGCACGCACACACACACCCATGCACACACATTCTTAAATATCCCATTAAAACAGTACTTTTGCATTATTCCTGGTGAGAAACTGACAACAGTAGAAAAGAACAGAAAATCCAAGGTCATTTCACCAATAAAATGGGGATACAAACAGAAAGACATGAATATAACATGGGCCACATTTAAATTTAAAGATGTATACTAAATATGTAATCTGTTTGATGTGGAAGGAGTCAAATAAACAAAACTTCCAACTCCCCCTCTCTCTATCTAACTGCATGTGTGTGTTTGTGTGTGCATGAGTACGTGTGTTATGCGTGTGTGTGTGTGTGTGTGTGTGTGTGTGTGTGTGTGTGTGTGTGTGTGTGTGTGTGTGTGTGTGTGTGTGTGTGTGTGTGTGTGTGTGTGTGTGTGTGTGTGTGTGCGTGCGTGTGTGCGCGCATCACTGTGTTACCTGTTCATGCGGAACTGTGTTCCGATCCTGTCGAAGCAGAGGGCCACGAGGGAGACGTGAGTGACACTCTTGCTGGTGAGAGAGCCCTCCTCTACTGATGCCTGCAGCACACAAAGGTTCACCTGCAAACACAAACGTGCACGCACAGAGTTGAAACAAAACACTATGTTAAAATAAAATAGGATGTTGGCACCGCTGATATGACGCGAGCGTGTTGAAGTGTAGGTCTTAACATGAAGGCACAGTCATTTACAAACAGCATACTGTTAAGTAAACAGAACTACAGAAGCAGGATAAAATTGACGACGATACAGTCAACCTCACAAACAGACAAACTGACAGACTTAATGGCAAACACACACACACACAGACACACTGACACACACACACACACACACAAACGTACCTTGGGTACGGTGACGTTGGCCTGGAGACCCTTTATTTTGACGTTGTCTGGCTTGACTGACAGGTCTGTTTGGCCGTGCGTGGTGGTCATGGAGGCAGGGGTTTCAGTCTTGGACAGCTTGTGCTCTGGCTTCGGCTGGCTCTGGAAGTCCCAAAAACACACGTCAACGTCATTATATGATGGAATCATACTGTGTCACATTTTGGTTTACTGTCTCTGCTACACTTATTAGGTACAATGTAACAAAGTATGAAATGCAATTATAATTAGCGAAAGGGAGTTTTTCCTCACCCCTGATGCCACCAGGGGCCGCACCTGAGCGCCCAATCTCTGTGTGACTATCTATGACTTATGATAGGCCCAGCCACTATGGACCTTACACATCTAAGAATCCTGGTCCTAACCTACGTTGACCTTATGACTCTACATTCTCTGTCTATCTCTTCTTCCTCTGCCTTCCTGCTTTTTCTGCCTCTCCTCTATACCTCTCCTTTTAAATCTATCTCTAACAATGTTTTTTTGTTTTGTTTTTTTTTCTCATTTGTTATGCACTTTGAGTTACATGCCTTGTATGACACAGTGCTATACAAATACAATTATTATTATGCACTTTAATTATGCTGATTGTTTGACTGGAGAATAGGATACTGGACAATGTCCCCATGTTTCACAAGGGGTAATAGCACACCACTGATCGGGTTGGGTATGTTCGAGTATGTGATAGCATGCTGCATATTGCATGTGTGTGATGGTGCATGCTGTATGAAAGAGTCGAATGTGCACGTGTATGTATGTGTGTGTGTGTGTGTGTGTGTGTGTGTGTGTGTGTGTTTGTGTGTGTGTGTGTGTGTGTGTGTGTGTGTGTGTGTGTGTGTTCTCCTCACCGCCTCTGCGAGGCTGGACTTGCTGAACTGGTAGGCCTCGTTCAGCACTCTCCCGTGCAAGTCATCCAGGATGGAGGCAGGGTGGCGAATACTCGCAAAGTGCACCATGGACTCAATGTACCTGCAACACGCACAAACATTCACTATTGCTATCTGCTCTTGAGGGATAACATTACAGTAAAACATTGAAAAAACACACCAGTAAAAACCACCATATAACAGTCAACATCTGAATCCACAATGACAATTGTTTTTAATCAGCCCGCCCGCCCGCCCGCCCGCCCGCCCACACACACACACACACACACACCTGTCGAGAGCCTCAGCCACCAGGGGTGTAAGGACAACGTTGACGGCCCCCTTGACCTCCACGATGGCGGTGGTGCGCGTCTGGGACAGCGGCTGGTCTACCGTCCAGTCCTCCGTTGTCGTCTCCTCATCCGTGTTGTCCATTGCACGCTTGTCCAAGGGAGTGTAAGGCGTACTGCTGAAATACAAAACACACACAGGTGCACATCAGATACGAAGTTCATGTAACAAGACAAGCTGGACAAGAAAAAACTTGACTTCATTATTCTCTCAATAAGGCGCACTACTTTAACACACACACACACACACATGCATGAAAAGAGTAATTATTTGTGAAATCCTTGTCAAAGAAAGGTCTGTTTGACCAGAAGATAACTTAAATCTCTCCATTGAGTACCTTTCTTCGATCTAGGTTCCATACTTGAACCCTACCACAAAGGGCCAGACTTTACTCGCTACAGCTCAGACACACATGGACGCATAGCTTATAACAGACACACATGGACGCATAGCTTATAACAGACACACATGGACGCATAGCTTATAACAGACACAAATGGACGCATAGCTTATAACAGACACACACGGGAGAACGGCAGTGCACCACCCCCGTCTCTAACTAGTTGTTGTAGAGCAGGGGTTCCCAACCTTTCCCAACTTTAGGCCCACCTGAAATTTTCACAAATGTTGGGGCCCACTTCTGACACAATAAACAATACAACTTAAATATGCATTCAACAGCAACACACACAAATATTATTTTGCTTTTTCAGGAAAAGTATTTCAAGGCCCACTTGGAATACCGTCAGTAGAGAATGGTCCAAGATGGTTTAAGCGAGTCCTTACCTGCTGGAGTCCCCCATCTGCACTCCTCTGTCCAACAAGGAGCTGGCAGAAAGCCCAGCCTTCACCATCTAGCACAAAACAAAGTGGAAATCAGCTTTGTGCTGCATTGGGTTTGTCCTCTTGCCTTCTTTGCTTACAACTCATTACCTGTCGAAATGTAACAGATCTACACTTGCCCCACAGTCATTGTGAACACACAGTACAGCACAACACAGCACAACACAACACAACACAACACAACACAACACAACACCGAGTGCACAACACAAAATTCAACCTCTGCATTGAACCCAGCACACACTTGAGATTAGGGGCAGTCATGACCCAAGAGTTGTGACAAAAAATGTTCTTGATTGAGCAGCGGCCCTTCTAGATAAAGCGCCTGAGCTTCGTCACATACTCTATTCTTGATCAAAACCGTGCCTTAAAGACGCAAGTGCACCAACCTTAAACGAGGGGATAGACAGCTGGTCAAAAGAGGTGGAGCTCTCCTCGCTGGTGGGCGTGTCAAAATCCAGCGGCCGGTGCAGAGATGACTTGGACGTCCTCTTATTGGTGGGCTGCTTGACGGACCAGTTGGCCACCTGGTAGTGCGCCAGGTAGCTATGGTAACAGGCCATGAGGTGGGGCTGCGTGGTGAGCAGGCCCGTGTCGCCCCCTCGCTCTGTCTCTACGGAGACCACCTCCTCCTCCAGGCCCAGGGCGGAGACGAAGGAGGCCTGCGAGGTGTGGCTGGGTAAGGGGAGAGGAGGCCGGTGCTCGGAGGAGGAGGCCATGGAGAGAGGGCCCTCCACGCTGTGGTAGATGGAGGTGCGGCTCTGCAGGCTCTGCATGTCCATCATCATGGGCTGGCTCATCTGCTGCTGCCCGTGCTGCTGCTGACGACGACGCCTCTTACGGCCTGTTAGGACACGACAAACAAAAAAGTATGCATTTTTAAACTGTTTTGCAATGTCATATTAAACGCTTTTTTAAAAATATTTTTAACAAATCTCAGAGTGCCTCTGCTCTTTTTTGGATTTACACTTCACCCTGTACAGATGGGCTTGTTTGCACACATCTATGTATCTCGGTGTTTGCACAGGCTCCTGAGTGTTCTAAACCCTCTTGTGTCTTTTCAAAACACCCAGATATTTTAATTAATCTCACTAAAGGAGCCAGAAGCATCTGGTCTCTGGTCGTCTAGCTGGGTGTCAGTCTGTCTGTCACAGATTTTTTCATTTGATTTCATTTTAAATGTGCGTAAGGGTGAAGGAGTTTTATATTCCTGATTTCTGTAATGAAGGAATAATAATCCTAAACTTCAGTTCTCCGTCTACCTGGATATGTGCCAGGCCCCTCGTCACTGCTGATGGGCTCGAACTCCTCGTTGGCAGAGAAGTAGGCCTCGCTGTCAGCCACGGACATGGAGGAGTCGACCGAGCGGTACTGGTGGAACGTGTTGGAGTCGGCCGAGGGCGTGAAGGGGAACGAGCCGTAGCTGCGACGCTGACGCGGCGAGTCTAGAACGTTCTCATCACTACGGGAGACCTCGCTGCTGAACTGCACGCCCGAGGGAGGCGTGGCCTTCTCGGCGAAGACGGCAGCTGATAGGCTCTTGGTGCTGCCCAGGCGTGCCGACTGGACGGAGGACTGGCGCTTCAGTGGGGAGCGGATGGGGGAGCGCAGTGCAGGGCAGTCGCTTGGAGGGGGCTCCGGGGGGGACGTTATGGTCCTGCAAAGAAGGGGAGAAGAGGGGAGGCTTTTTAATATTTTCAATGCATAAATTATTCATTTCATTGTGCTAACCGAGTGAAACGTGGTGGAACATTGCTATGAATGGGCACTCTTCCGGTCACCAGTAATCGTACATTACCTATGTACACTTGCAGATCTTACCGGCACACCAAATATGACTTTGTGTACAAATTGTATCTTTTTGTCGTGTCTGATAAATCTGGTGCATGCATGTAGACTAGGCTATTACTGGTGGTGTTGACTGAGTGTGTTGTAATCTGGCAGTTCAGCGTAAATAGGCGTTTGTCAGTGCCACACTATTTGAAAATCAATGTCCGGTAATCAAATGTTTGAATAATATAACAATATTATTCTCCCTGGCTGTAAACAGTGTGTATGTGGACTTTCTAACATGCCTTTCGTGTTGAAAATGAAAGACGATCCATTCTTTGCACTAATCTTCATTGGCACTTAACACAGACATTTCGAATTTTCGAATTCAAAAGCACTGTTCTAAATGCGAACAAATATCGAATACTCGAAAATAGAGTCCCATCCCTCGTGCCCAATTTGAAAAATAAAATTCTAACATGCATAACACAACATAATAAAAAAAATAAAATCACTTCACTTACTCTGTGCTGGGGGTGGGGCTGTCTCTCTCTCCAGCCAATAGGGGCAGGGCGGCGCTGGAGGAGGAGTTTTCCTCAGTGGAGGAGGAGGCGGAGCTGTGCGAGCGCTGCGGCACCTGCAGGCTGAGCAGCTGCTGGCTCTGCTGTCTCTCGCCGGTCACCAGCGGCGCCGGGGAACACGAGTCCCGCATCGCGCCCACGCTCTTAGCTGCAGCACAACAACCAACCAGAACTGAGAGTTAAATCAAAATAAAAGGACATTGAAACTGTTAATCAATGATAATCAAGACCATGACAAAAATGTTGTATTATAATAATATTAGTGTTATTAGTACTAGTACAAATCACATTCCGTGAATATAAGGTGCGTGTTCATATATTGATCCTTAAAAACACAGTCATATGTGCCCACGCTGCAGCACAAGTGAAGTCAAGTCAAGAGAAGTCAGGGGTGCATTTCTCAAAATCATAGTTGCTCAATACATTTGTTAGTGTCAAGTTGCTAACTGGCTAGCAACTACTCTTTCGAACTTAATGTGTGTAATGTACCATGCATGTACGGTATGTACTCCAAGGTAAAGTGTAATGTACACCATGTAATGTTAGCGTTCATCTTCGTACCCTCTGAGAGTTTGGGCGTCTCCTTGGTGACGATCCACTCCCCGGGCTGCAGCAGTGATTGGCCGTAGCACATGTCCGCCTCGCCGCTAGTGCAGGAGAAGGCGGAGCTTGAGGAGGGTGTCATCTCCTCCAGCCGAAAGAAGTCCAGGCCCGTCGTGGAGCCGGCGAAGAAGCGGCAGCCTCCCAGGCAGCCACAACGACTCCTGCTGCGCTTAAACTTCTCATCCGGCCACAGGAACCAGAGCCTGGAGCGAACACACACAGACACACACACACACACACACACATATGCACGCACACACACATAGGCACACACACACACATAGGCATACACACATATGCACGCACACACACACACACATAGGCACACACACACACATAGGCACACACACACACAGCCACACACACACACACACACACAGCCACAGTCACAGGGTTAGATAACACATCACATCACATCACATCACCATCGCATTACACTTAGCTGGCACTTTTATCCAATGTGGGGTTCGGCGCCTTGCTCTCCAGCTATGGAGTGAGGTAGGGAGAGGGTGAGATTCGAACCTGCAACCCCGGTCGATCTTAGGACCACCTCCCTAATTAAGCCAATGGCTGCCCATACACATACACACACAGACTCGGCAGGACCTACAGTATGATGTATTATTACTAACAAAAGAAAAAGATGTGCAAAAACGGTATTCAGAAAATCAATATGCACATACAGTACAGTACGGTAGGTCAGAGTACAGTAGTAAATAGCGTAGGATAATATGAATGAGCCAAGGCCAAAGCCTTAGCATTTCTTTCCCAGAACACCACTCAATACAAGTAGACTGAAGAAACATTATTGTACATATAGTGTGGATACCGGGTACACACATTAAAATGCACACACACATGCCCACTGTACATACGCACATACGTGCACACACACGCACACACACCACTCCCATTTTTTTTACATTAGCACACACACAGACACACACACAGACACACACAGACACACACACGCGCACACACGCGCACACACGCGCACACACGCACACGCACACGCACACACACACGCACACACGCGCACACACGCACACACACACGCACACACACACGCACACACGCACACACACACACACACACACACACACAGACACACACACCACCGCCCCCCCACCTCTTGGTCTGCGCGTCGTGTAGCTCCAGGAAGCTCCTCTGCACCTCAAACTTGGCCGCGTGGTCGGCCGCCAGGGCGATGTCTGCCGTGATGAGGTTAAAGGTCACCGAGCCGGCCTCCAGCCAATGGGAGCGTCGGAGGAGGGGCGGCGGCAGGCCCAGGCGCGGGCCCTCCTGCTGCTCGATGAACTGGCTGATGACCACTTCCTGTAGCGCCGCGCTGATGCCCTCGCCCACCGCCGCCGTGTGCAGGTTACACGTGGCCACACGCACAGCGCCAGTCTAGTGGAGAGATTCGAGATTCAAGACTCTTTATTGGTCAAGAAGGAAATTGGTCTTGGACATACACTCACCGGACACTTTATTAGGAACACCTGCTACAACTGTTCATTGAGGCAAATTTCTGATCAGCCAATGACATGGTGACAACTCGATGCATTAATGCATGTAGACATGGTTGAGACGATCTGATGCAGTTCAAACTGAGCATCATAATGGGGAATAAAGGCTATTTAAATGATTTTGAACATGGTATGGTTGCTGGTGCAGATAGGGCTTAATTTGAGTATGTCAGAAAAGACTGATCTACTGGGATATTCACACACAACCATCTCTAGGGCATACAAAGAATGGTCCGAAAAGGGTCGTTATAAATTGCCAGAACGACAATGACCAAGTTGTAGTGCATTACAAAAGGCCATGTATCATGTCATAGTACTGTAGTACTATGGTACTTACATTTCACTGGAGGTACAGCGTGCATTAAGGGGCTGCTGTGTCAACAGTATGTGTGTACCTTGATGCTGGCAGCACAGTTTCAAAGAGCAGCATAGTTGCAATACCTACACTGGCCACCATACTACACAGTGCACCTTTAATGTGTCCACAGTAGTGTATGTGTACCTTGATGCTGGCAGCACAGCCATGCTCCACCATGAAGAGCTGAATGCCGTCCATGGACAGGCGTGTCATGGTGTACTTCAGGTCCTCAGATGTCCGACAAGGACCTGGAAGAGTTGTTGACTGCACACACACACACACACACACATTAGTGTGACGTTATACCTGGTATTGATTTCTTCTTCTTGACTGACAGTGTCCAGGTGTGCGTGGTGATAATTCTGTGTGTGTGTGTGTGTGTGTGTGTGTGTGTGTGTGTATGCAGGAGAGAGAGAGAGAGAGAGAGAGAGAGAGAGAGAGAGAGAGAGAGAGAGAGAGAGAGAGAGAGAGAGAGAGAGAGAGAGAGAGAGAGAGAGAGAGAGTGTGCGTGCATGTGTGTGTGACTGTGTGTGACTGTGTGACTGTGTGTGAGGTGCGTGCGTGCGTGCGTTACCTTGGCATCACACACTCTGCGGTCCACTCCGTGCTGGCAGATGACTGAGGTCTTTGGCTGCTCCAGCTGGAACTCTCGTGACATCACATGGAACACAAACGTCTCGCCCCATTCCAGCAGAGAGGCACACTGAAATTTGAACACAGGCACGCACGCACGCACACACACACGCGCACGCGCACACGCACACGCGCGCACAGAAAAATCAATAAATACACACGTCTCGGTGGACCAAGTGAATGTATTTAATAATGTTGTTGTATGTAGCCTGGGGGAGCCCAGGACTATAAAAAAATACTACTACCTTGATATTCATCTACAAACGGTCTCTAAAGAGCACTTTCTGTAACAAAATACTTCACTGGTGGTGACTCATAGTAGAGATTTAAGAGCCGATACAAAGCCACACACACACAAAGACACACCTGTGGATGACTCGTACAAAAAACGAGACAGATGTAGGCATACACACACACAAACACTACACACACAGCGAGACAGACGTAAGCATACGCATCCACACAACCACAAATACTACACACACAGGTAAACACTGAAGAGACATGGCTTAACGCAGCAAACACACACACACACACACACACACACACACACACACACACACACACACACACACACACACACACACACACACACACACACACACACACACACACACACACACACACACACACACACACACACACACACACACACACACACACACACACACACACACACCCCTGTGGCACGGTGACTTCCCAGTCAGGATCCCAGCCTGAATTTCAATGAGCCAGCCACATAGGAACACACACACGACACACATACACATACACCTATACAGTTTGTGGATGACACACACACACACACACACACACACACACACACACACACACACACACACACACACACACACACACACACACACACACACACACACACACACACACACACACACACGCGCACACACACACACACACACACACACACGCACGCACGCATCCACGCATCCACGCATGGCACAGTGACTTTCACAGTTAGTGCCTCGGCCTGCATGTCGCTGAGCCAGGCACACAGTTGCACACAGAGGAACAAACTAACACACACACACACACACACACATGCACACACATACACACACATACACACTACATTACAACAGGTAGTGTAAACAACACGGCGTACCTGTGGCACGGTGACTTTCCCAGTGAGCGCGCCGGCCTGCATGTCGATGAGCCAGGCGTACTCCAGCGTGTCGCTGCCCGCGGGCAGGCCCTCGGCCGAGAACATGGCGTGGGCGCGCATCTGCAGCCCTGACAAGCTCAGGTGGCCGTCACGCAGCACCGCGTCCACAGAGGGGCGCTATACACAAGAATAAAAAAAAAAAACCACACACATATTAATACCCTATGCTTACAGTACATGAAATAATGAATTTTGCCATTCAACAGAGCTATTTTATCATTACGATACACTTGAAGCAAGGAAGGGGAACTCGCACACCGTTCTGCCGAATGCAATGTTGAACTTTTTATTGCATTAGAAAAACAAAAAAGGTGCTACCCAAGTGTAGTGCAGACGTTTCGGTCACAGTCAGTCCATCATCAGTGCAACCAAAATGTCTCTACTAGTTGCATTTGTTTTTCTAATGCAATAAAAAGTTCAACATTGCATTCGGCAGAACGGTGTGCGAGTTCCCCTTCCTTGCTTCAAGTTAATCCACTGGAACCTACGAATCCACCAGGTATCAAGTTCAAAGGCACGGTACCTCCACTGAAAGAAGGATCATTACGATACACCCCACACTATCATGGTCCTACTAGATTAAATATTTGTGTCATTAATATAATGCATGACTCGGGCTCTGTTAGCCGTCACACACTGCATCCAGCAAGGGGTGATAGTGTATGCTCATACATAATGTGTATACAACTGTGGTGTACTGTGTAGACAAACAAACAACTGGGAGTCACTTATTCAGGTGCAAGTTTTGCCACTTTATAGAAACCATGCTGGGCTGTGGTAAAAATGTAGAACATTGAGTGAACATTGACACAGCAAACAATATGCTTGTATTTTTGTTTTTTGTATTATTAATATGCTTTTCTGAGAACCACTTCCAGTCAAAACTAGGTCTGTAAACAAAAATAAATAGACACACTGTAGCGAAGGGAAAGGAGAAGTGTTCCCGTCCGGCTTTGCTGATTGTTAAAATGGACCTGCCAACAATTCAGCAGTAATCAAAAATCAGGTGTTAAGATGAGGACACACGAGTCCACCATTACGTGCACACACACACACACGGATCAGAGATCAGAGAATATTAAGCAGAAGTATTGTTATATGTTGTAATATCATATTGCTAGCGCTAGAGTTGTAATTACATCCGTAACAATACTTCCACTGCTACTTCTACTTCAAACACACACACACCCACACACGTGCCCACACACGTGCCCACACACGTGCCCACACACGTGCCCACACACGTGCCCACACACGTGCCCACACACGTGCCCAGACACGTGCCCAGACACGTGCCCACACACCTGGTAGTTGTCGCTAACGAAGAGGTGTACAGGTGAGAGCACCAGCTGCAGTAGGGTCTCCTTGTAGCTCTTCTTCATCTCGAAACACAGGCGCTCCATGAAGCCTGTAGGCCCCTCAGGACCATCACTACTGCAATGCTGTTATACACACACACACACACACACACACACACACACACACACACACACACACACACACACACACACACACACACACACACACACACACACACACACACACACACACACACACACACACACACACACACACACACCCACACACACACACACACACACACACACAGAGAAGACACACACACGCACACACACACACGCGCACAGGTAGAAACCGACACTCACACAGACACTCATCAACAGAAAAAGACGCACAGACACACAGACACACAGACACACAATACACACAGGTTTGGAATTATTTATGTGTTTACAAAGAATGCAAGAGGAAGGAACTATGCAACAACTGATGGCAAGACAAAACATGGCATGAAACAACATGAACAGGGACATAAATAACTGTCCTTGGACTGAACTGAGGATGGCTCGCACGCTCTCCCTCTCTCTCTCCTCCTCTGTTTCTCTCTCTGTGTCTCTGTCTCTCTCTCTTTCTGCTGCAGTTTCGCTCTCTGTCTCTCTCTCTCCATAACAGAAGAATGTGTGTGGGAAGTGTGACTTCAACTCCGTGGCTGAAAAGGGAGAAGTG
>NC_085875.1:45627269-45659769 GCF_034702125.1 Engraulis encrasicolus | reverse complement strand
CCAGGCTCTTCTACTAGATTATTTACCTATTAACTTAACCTGCTCTACTCCTGTAGTATAGGCCCCAGAACCAGCATCATCCACAACAACAATAACAGTCATCAGCCTTCAAGAAGTAAGTAAAGACTCTTCCATCTCATCATCATAATCACACTTTCTGAATCATATTCATCTCAGACAATGGCACACAGGAACACTCAGCATCATCACCACCACCACCACCACCATCATCATCATCATCATCATCATCATCATCATCATCATCATCATCAAACACAGGAACACTCAAGGATCTGAATCAGCGCCAGTGCCAACATCATGATTCATAGTCATGAATCACACTTTATGAATCATACTTCAACGCAGGGCTTCTATTATAAGCTTGTTGTTAAGAAAATGGTAATGAATGACAGCACAGACTGCTAATGAATCACTATGTTTGAAACTGTTGATGGCAAAACAAGCTTTGGAAACGGCAAAACACAGTTAAGCGATCGGAAAGAAATGGCTTGTTTTATGAAAGCAAGCAATCAGATCCTGAACATCAGATCCTCCTGTATTTTTGCAGTGTTGCTAATTTTATTCACATTGAAAAACCCTGGGTTCAAGAGATGCATAATATTTGCTGCTTGTAAGTAATGTGAACATCTTATTCGAAAAATAATGTGAACATCTTATTCGAAAGATATTAACAGAGATGAGTGATGAAGTCTGTGCTTTGAGGAGTGCTTGTGCTTGCGTGGGTGAGAGAGCTTAACACCAGCAGTTCAAAAAGTGCTACCGAGAAACATCCCACAGGTGCACTTTAAACGACTCAAGCATATCTTGTTTGATTTTTTTTTCTTAGTAAGCTTATCCTTTTATAATTAATTACATTCTGCACACCCCACTTTTTTTTGGCAACGGCTTGTTTTATCGTGAACCCCGGAGAGAGAAGAACAACACTGTAATCTGAAGCGTCGGAGCATATTAGAGCATATTAATCTCATCAGCCATATGGTGGAGGGTTTATCAGACTCGTATGTAATAAAGCCCGCTGTATCCTCGGCTGGGTTTTAAACATATGGCGGAGCATTTAAGGGCTTAGGAGGTGTTGACTTGACTGTGTGCTGTGGTATGTGGCGGCAGGGGTGCTGACAGGTTGGGACAAAGGGGACAGTTGTCCCGGGCCGAGGGAGAGAAGGGCCCCAAAATTGGGACCTCATTACATTGTATCTATTGGGCTAGGGGGCTCTTTCAGTTGACTTTGTCCTGGGCCCGACAAAAGCTGTCAGCTGTGTGGTGGTGGAGTTTATTAAGGGAGTACAGTACTCACGGGACTGCTTGAGCTGCTGGTCTGCCTTCTGGGGGTAGATGGGGTGCCACGTGTAGTCCATGATGAGCAGGAAGTTTGGCACACTCCAGCAGTCTATCCAGCCCGCCCTGCTCACATGAACACACAACCACGCACGAGCACGCACACACACACACACACACACGCACACACAGACACACACAGACACACACGCACACACAGACACACACACGCACGCACGCGCACACACACAGGAACACACAGGCACAGAGGGGTTATGACATATGCACACAAGGTCCAGAGGGCATCTTTCATGATGGCAGAAACCAGAGCAACAGCATGGCATCACATAGTGAGGGCATCTGGTCGCTTTTCTGTGTGTTTGTACAAGTGTGTGCATATATGTGTGTGTGTACATCTGTTTGCATATGGGAGCATGAGTGAATAGTGTGTGTGCATGGGTAAGTGCCTGTATATGTGTGTGTTTTCATATGTGTGCATGTATGTACGTGTGTGTACCATACAATATGTGCATATATACGTAAGCATATGGGGGCTTAGTCAGCATGTGTTTGGGTAATATCTGTGAGTGTGTGTGGGTGTTTAGATGCCTCTATATCTGTGAACATTTGTGTGTGCATACTGTATATGCGTGTATGAGTGTATGATTTCGCTCTGCATGGGTAATATTCCTCCAGGATAAAGGTGTGTATGTGTGTGTTTATATACTCTGTGTGTGTGTGTGTGTGTGTCTGTGTCTGTGTCTGTGTGTGTGTGTGTGTCTGTGTCTGTGTCTGTGTCTGATCTTACTCAGGTTCCTCCAGTGTGCCTTGCTGACCTTGGCTAAAGGTGTGTGTGTGCGTGTGCGTATACTGTACTGCTAATATGCATGTGTGCGCGTGATGTTCTTCCAGCGAGCCTTGCTGGGCTTGGATAAAGGTGCGCGTGTGTTTGTGTGTGTGTGTACTGTATATGCGTATGTGTGTGTGTGATCTTACTCAGCGTGCGTGATGTTCCTCCAGCGAGCCTTGCTGGGCTTGGGCGGGGCCCCCTGTGTGCCCTCGGGGGGCATGGAGTTGTCAGGGGCGCGCATCCCCTGGTAGTCCTTAGCCAGCGTCAGCATGGAGTAGCGGCTAGGGTGGCAGTCCGGCAGGGACAGGCGCATATCCGTGTCCTCCGCCTGTTACACACATACACAAGTATGCAATAACACACATACAGTATACACACACACACACTCACACACACACACTTGGTTATTGTCAAGGTCTATATGCCATATTGTAGATCAGCAACTATAATATGTGTAAAACATAGTTCACGATCATGTCATCCACATTCTTGTATTGTGTGCCAATTTGCCATTCAAGACTTTTACACAAAACAAAGAGATCAAAAGTATAGAGGCTCTTATGTTACCATATGTTGGTTTGTGTTCACATACAGTATGCCTGAATGTCTGGAAACTGTAGATCAGTGGTTCTCAACCTTTTTTGAACAAACACCCCCTTGACCTCATCATAAGCCTGCCAACGCCCCCCTTAGTATTAAAAAAAAAATAAATGGAAAAATATATGAACACATGCCCCCCAATGGCAACTAAAGCACCGCCCCCTCTCAGCTGTATCCTTCTCAACGCTCCCCCCGTCCAAAGGCTCCCCAACACCCCCTGGGGGGCTATAGAGCCCCTGTTGAGAAACATTACTGTAGATGCACAACATACCCTTAATCGGAAGCAGGTGTTGCAGGTGGTGGGGACAAACTCAATGAAGGGCAGAGTGAAGTCAATGGTCAGAGTCTCTCCACACGCAGCCAGATAGACTGTAGAGAGGGGGGAGATGGAGGGAGAGGGAGAAGGAGAAGGTGAGACAGTAAAAAGCGAGTGAGATTCATTTCATTCAGCAGCTATCTAATAAAATTTTAAGGACTTTATAAATTTCAGAGAAATTGAGTGTGATTCACTTCATTCAGCAACTATCTAATAACATTTTAAGAACTCTATAAATCAGGTTTCAAGAGAGCCACACCGTTCTCCTGCTGTTTGGTGGAGCAGTCTATCCAGTTGTGCTGGTTGGCAGCCCAGATCATCTCAAACTGGTGGAAGAGGATCTTGAACTTCCAGGAATACGGGACGAACGAATAGATGTCAGGCTCGCTGTCACTGGCCCAATCCTCGATGAGGTCTGAAACACACACACAAAAACACACACGCACGCGTGCGCGCGCACACACACACACACACACATTTAACAGAGTCATCTCGGAATGCTAATTAGACCTATAATTAATGTAAATGGAGAAGTAATTGAAAACAGATTTGTTAAAGAAGACTAAAACCAATTTCTCCACAAAGATAAATCAGATGCGAAACAGAATAAAGAATATTGACAGAATCATATTTGGATGTTGTTGTCTAAGACAGTATTTGTGAGCTGAAGACTATTGGGGAGATACAGTATTATACAGTATGTGCACCTGTGATTGCACATACCGTAATTCCTCGAATAGTAGCCGGGGTTACTATTAATTATTATTTTTTTTGACCAGGCTATTAATTGGGGTAGGCTACTATTTGAGGGGGGCTCCTATTTTTTATGTTTATTTTTTATTTTTATTTTAACGATTTCATTTGGTGGGAAAAAAAACTAGGCTCATAATTTTATACCTTATTAATTGTTCATTCATATTTGGAGTCTTATTGCATCATTTAATTTGTTTCTAATTCATGTCGTTGACAATGTACGACATGTGAAGCCGTCTATTAGCACGAAAGGTGGGCACGTCTAACATCTGTGATATATCTCAGGAATTTGAATCGTCATTAGAGTGCATTTCTATTTACTCTCAATGTGAGAGTGCCACAAGATGTAAACTTTAAAAAGAACTAACAGATGCATGCACATCCACGTGCCTGGACCGAGATGAATAGCGTAATGAAACATAAAAGGACTTCAAAAAACAGGCTGGCCTGTTTTGTGTAAGTAACATCAGCGCAGCACGACATGAGGGAACATCATTCATGGCCGTGAAGGCTAATCTTTGGCGCAAAGTTAGGCTATATCAATCCAAGCAGCCAGCGCTTCTGTTCTTTGGACAGGCAAGACTCATAGTCTCCTGTGATTATTTAATTTCAAATAGATACAAATCTTTCGGGGCTCACGAATGTCAGAGCAGTTTGATGCAACAGCAGTTTGATGCAATTCTGTTTGATGCTGTGCGCAAAAATGGCCATTCTCCTTCATCGGGGCAATGTGGATGCATGTCTCCCGCTGCCCGTCAATGTCTCGTGATAGTGGTGGTAAATGCAATGTCATCTCATAATCATCTCATATGCGATGTAGGCTATAATCTCAAAGCGTGCATAGAATTTCATCTTGGCCAGTCAGATATGGCACCAGTTTGCTTTTTAAAATGTCTGCACCTGTGCGCCGGGAAGGCTGTTTTTTTAAAACTAATAAAGAAACCTGCTTCATCATTGGCGGGTAGTTCTAGCCTATGCAGTGACTTTACTGTTTGCCCAAGAGCCTACCGTAAGCACCTGTTCGGCGTGATCTAGCACAGTTGCAACCTCGCGCATGCAACTCCATTAAAACGTGGACTTCGGTATGAGGTCTATTCTGAGCATTATGAACCAATCGAGTCGGCTTTGCTTTTAAGCAAAATACTTCACTCATGTCTACTTTAGCCTACTAAGATAAGATGTATTTTGTGTAATATTTGGAGACATCACCTTGCCCTTTCTGCAAAGCGCTTTCGGGAAGCACGTCTCTCTCTCTCTCTCTCTCTCTCTCTCTCTCTCTCTCTCTCTCTCTCTCTCTCTCTCTCTCTCTCTCTCTCTCTCTCTCTCTCTCTCTCTCTCTCTCTCTCTCTCTCTCTCCTCTCTCTCTCTCTCTCCTCCTCTCTCTCTCTCTCTCTCTCTCTCTCTCTCTCTCTCTCTCTCTCTCTCATATACACACACGCTAACTCGTCCATCTCTTCGCAAGACCACGGCTATGTTTAGAACTAATGTGGCTCGTCTTGTTGGATAGCAGGCAAACTTGCAAGCACCTTAAATTTCGATTGTGCCGCTTGGAGAGGAGGCATTCAAACTGTTACAATTTAGGCTATTAAAGTAGGCATCGGCTACACACGTTCCGAAATTGTTTGAACTTTAACACGTTGTGCAAAATGCGTCATTTAAAACGCACCGGTTTACTAAACGAGGCCGGCTACTAAACGGGGCCGGTGTCTATTTTTCCGATTTTTCACAACACCCGGTTACAAAACGAGGCCGGCTACTATTAGGAGCCCGGTTACAAATCGAGGAAATACGGTATATAGTTCTGGTCTGTGTCCGCCCTGCCGTGGCCTAGCGATAGGGCACTGGGTTACTACACCGGTGACTCAGCTTCAATTCGAGCCGGTGTCATTTGCCGATCATCTCCCCCATCTCTCTCTCCGACTCACCTCCTGTTGTCTGTCATACTGTCCTATCGAAATAAAGGCAAAAAAGCCCCTTAAAAAATATATTTAAAAAAAAAAGACCTGGTCCAGGTCAGCTCAGTAGAGATCGTCTTACACAAAACGACATGACAGCTTCAAGTTCTGACTAGAAAAAAGCTTTAAAAATGGAACAAGAGCTTCAGTTGAGTGTAAACAGGAACTCCCAGCACTCTCAGGAAGTTGGCAAAAGTGTGAGGACATACATGGGACACATGGGTCTATTTTGGCTGCGGGGAAAGTGTGAGGACATGTAATGAGAACTTATTTTGACTTATTTTGTGTCAGAGTACCAGAAAAGAAGTTCTTCTGTGCCCAGATGAAGTGATATGTGGCCTTGTAGACCTCGATCTCGCACTGCCAGGACTGCGGCATGTTCCACACGCGAGGGTAGCTGGCCTTCACATTGAACTGCACAGGACAGAGAGCATAGTAGATCAACAAACACTCAAGAACACACACACACTGTACCTACTCAATCATTTAGTTGTGGAATATACACACGTAAACACATCCAAATACACATGAACAGACACACAAATATACACAGGTTCAAATACCAGGCTATGATTTTTTCATTGCAACTCAGTATCCTATTTGAAAGAAGGTAAATAATAACTAATAAAAATACGTTTAAAAACGCTTTACGTTTAATGCCGCAGATTCACCTGCTCACATTCAAATGACACACCTGCCATGAAGGCTGCCATCCAAAGTGCCGATCAGATTCAATCAAATTTACAGAATTTAATTTCAGTTGGCACAAGCTATTTTTTCCACAGCCTTGTCATGCACATGCAGGCACACACACACACACACACACGCGCACAAACACACAACCCCTCACCAGCAGTATCTCAGCCTCCAGCAGTGTTCTGTACTGCATGCTGCTGGTCGTGTCCACGTGTAACAGCTGTCCTTTAATGGTGGTAGAGTAGCCTTGGCAAGAGGAGAGGATTGAAGCATGGATGGGGGTGTTATTATCACTATCATCATGATCATACACTGTAGTCGTAATTGAGCTTGGCACAGAGCCCTTCCACATATCTAATGGCCAGGTACATTAGTGACTCGGCCTTGCGGTGTTGGATCTAGAAGTGTTCTGGTTAAACTGTGAATGTCATGGTGGCTTTGTTGTTAGTGACTTCCCTATAGGAATGTTATTGCAACATGCCCATAAAATGCGTTTACTCGAACACATTTGTTGGAAATGATGCAATAAATGCATATGCATATACATACACATACGCAAATGCATAAATGCAATAAACTTCTTTTATACGGATACTTTTGTAATTTGTCTTAAAGAAATGCATTTTGTCCTTGAGAATTGCAACCTATTTGGAAAGAAGCAAGTAAACAGCCACCTTATGCATTGACATTGGGGCAGCATGGCCAGTAAACGTCACACCTTCACACCAAGAATGCATTGCAGGCTCTACTCAATTTCAGCCAAACATATTCTACCGCGCTGAATTTCGCATTCTAGTCAGCTTAGCCAATCTGCCTATTGTTAATATCTGTTCAAAACCTCATTGTACTGTACAATGACAATAAAAGGCTTTCCATTTCTATTCTATTTTCGATTTCTATTTTCAAATGAAGGAAGATTTGGATCACACTGCAGCTTGATTTATTATTTGGTGCAAACACAAGTGCTGTCTGTCAACTCGATGTTGCTACACCTTCTCCGGAGCACTGCTTATTCTCAATTCTTCCTGGGGCAAATGACAAGAGAGATAAGAAGACCGTGTTTTTCATTACCATCTTCTCCGACTGTGTACGGAATGTTGACTTCCAGATATGAGCCCGCTCCGACGTTCACGTGGATGGCATTCGTCTCCTGCAGAGCAGCAACATAACCAGTTATGCAGACACGATTACATCTATTTCAAATGCTTGAGAAAAAAGGACATATAGACAGAGAGCACAGTACAGACAGTTGGGAGGGTGCATACAAATGTATGTATGTGTGCATGCATGTTTGCAGACACACAGTGCACTTGCCAAGTCTGTATTAAGTGCAAAATACATACAGTTTTTAATCAACTTACAATCAGCAATAATAAAAGTATTAATATTGTTGATATTTTTGCTGCTTGCTGTTATTGAGAAAATTAAAGGCTAAATATCAAGCCATGTAAAAGATGTAAAGGATTTAGAACCGTAGCTTGGTCAAATCCTAGTCACTTTTTAAGTTGCAATGAGAATTTACTTGAAATGTTGCCAAGAGAAACCTAAGAATATTTTACTATTAGATTAATTCGCATTTCTGCCATCCTTATTCCATTTTTACCCTGTTTTTGGTGAAGAGCAGGTCTATGGTGGCGTCTGCGATGATGTTCATGCGTAGTTCGAAGGCCAGGGTCTGGCGCGGCTTGCCCGGGGTGGCCATCTCGCTCACCTTCATGGTCTGGAAGTCAGCGGGCAGGAAGAACTTCCATAGTGCATCCCTGTGGAGAGGAGAGGAATGGGATGGTTAAGGCACTGTGTGCGTCTAATAGGGGTGTGCATGTGTGTGTGCGTGCGTGCGTGCGTGCGTGCGTGCGTGCGTGCGTGTGTGTTGTCTGATCTATACATAAGCTGTGAAATATCTGTAAACTAGGTCAGCATTGAGCGTTGGTGTCAGCTGAATCTTTGTGTATGTGAAGCATGTGTAATTTGGGATGTAGTATGAACTTGATCTGTTTAGGGACTGTTCGTAATTTACCGGGGGGGGAGGGCTGGTGCGTAGGGGGGGGGAGGGCCATGATGAAAAAAAATTAGGTGGAGGGGAGGGCCATGGGAAAAAAAATCGGAGTTAGGGGGAGGGCCATGGGAAAAAAAAACCGAATTTATTTTATTTTATTTTTATTTCTTTTTTAAAATAATAATAAAAAAATGCTCTGAAACACATCGCTTTGCGATGCAAGGTCCCGGTGCATACTATAGCACTGAAGCGTGTATCTGTAGTCAAAAAACTATCAGGTGCAGCTACTGTAGATTGCCCGCGCTGACTCTCTTTCACTGTAGAACTAGGCCTATTGCTAGTGCTACGGGAACATTGAGCATCATAGAAAATGCCCGTGAGCAAATAACTAGCTGAGGTGAACTATATGGGCTAAACAGTTTGGGAAGTTTTGACAACGAATTGGATGGGCATTTCCAGAGGAATTTTGGAGAGGTGTTGTAGTCAACTGGTGGTCACAGCTTCTGGTAAGTCATGATTTTATTTATTGGCACCGCCGTGTGCTTTACATCTGTGTTCAAAAAACTTTTAGACCCCAACCAGACCGGAATGAACATTAGGCCTACCTAGGCCTAGACGTACTTTGGTAGAACGGTGCAGTGACGCGGGAGATTTTGTTTTGTTTAGCTTGTGGTGTCAAGGTAGTAATAACAGTGGTATTAACGGCGATGTGTTGGCCATGCATCATATACGGTCTTGAAACCATTGGAGGAGCTAACTTGTTGTGAAGAGAAGTCTCGTCACTTTGGTGAACAAAAACGGACCAACTAAGCAAGGAATTGTGTAGCCTACATTTAAAGCGTGACGGGAGAAGGGAATGTCACCAAAGTTGTGCATCGTGTCAGGTAAGAAGTGACTTTTGTTTCTTGCTGTGGAGATTGGATTCGTAGAAGCGTGTATTGGTATGCTAGGTCTTGCCTGTTGCTGGTGAAGTAGTCTAGCTTAGCCTCGGAGTTGGCTATGGGGTGAATCTGAAGGAGAGCACAGCTGGTGTGCCTGGCTTGTCTATCATCAGTTGTCAAAGTTGAATTGCCGCGGTGTGTAATGGCTGTGCTATTGTTGGATGTTTTGGAATGTTGTACTGGTTCTGTTTTGGCAATTTGTTCCATTTTGCTGATTTGACCACCATAGCACCACCTAATGCGTCTTAAATATGGCCTACGTTAAATGCAAACTAAATGTGGATTTCTCACTCTCCCTGTATCAATAGCCAGCAATGGCTCGAGCTGCTTTGGCGCTTAGCCTACTTCTTGCTCCGATCACATCCCGGACTCTTTGGCCGTCAAAGTGTAATCACATTCGGGAAGGTAGAGCTATGCCTGTGTGTGTGTGCGTGCGTGCTTTTATGCGCGGTCTGGGAGACAGGACAGGGGTCCTGATCGAGATGCACCTTGAGATCCACAGTCGCAATTGCAAGAAAATCTAAATTATTTGAAAGCCCGGTCACCTCTCACGAGTGCATCGCATAGCCTAGTCAAAGCATTTCTTCTAATTTCACACATTGCACACTGCCCATGCTGAGACAAACTGTCAAGGCAGCGCGATTTGCTCTTGAACACGCCCTCACCTCCACATCAGGTGCGCGTTTCCCTTCCGCAAGAAGAACTTAAATTAATAATGTCAAAGTGAGATGTTTAACAAAAAGGTAAATCTACCCATCCTTGTTTAGGCTACATAAAACATGAGGAAGTTATTCAGATGTGATTCGCCATTCCTCACCCTAAAATTGATTAGAACGCAGGAAATTGCATCTTAAAAACTGATNTTTTTCCTGCGTCCCTGGCTTCGCTACTGTGCTGAACATGTAAAACGTACTTTGTGAAAGGCGCTGCTTGGGAAATATTGAAGCTGCGGTGGGGAAACTCTCTCCACTTTGTAGTTTACAGTAGTAACAACTCGGACATTGGTATTGAAATGGAAGTTTTTATTATTATCATTATTATTACTTAACACGTAAAAACAATAGTGAAGGCAATTTGTCTTGGTGACAGTGGAGTTAAAAGGCATCCCATGCAGCCGCAGAGGTAGATTCTAGCGGCTTCTCATAGGTATCCACTGATATCGATAGCACATAATAGTGCAGACAACCGCCCTTGATGTAGGCTACTCTGACTGTTCTCATGATGGTTGTTCATCTACCAATTTTACATATTATTATTTTTTTTACCTGTAGGGGGAGGGCCATGGGAAAACAAAATTGAAGTGGGGGGAGGGCCATGGGGAAAAAATTGAGGTGGAGGGGGGGGGCCATGATTTTTTTTTTTGACCGGACTTCCAGCGCACCAGCCCTCCCCCCCCGGTAAATAACGTACAGTCCCTTACATGATGTGAATTGGATCTGTGGATATTGTGAGTGTGTGCGACCTTAAACTACAGGTCAAACCTGTGTTAACTGTATCAGTGTATAACCTTAACATGAACTGCATCAGGGTTTAATGTATGTGTGAATTGGATCTAATCCGAATGTGTCTGCCCAGAATGGAAACAGGCATTGGCCATCAGCCACATGTTGGTTAAGTGTGAAACTGGCTAGTAAATAGAAAAAAAGAATAAGATTTTCAGTGGATAAATGTAACACTTAATTTGCAGAGCTAAATCTTTATGTGATGTGATGTGATGTGATGTTACGTGGTGTGTGTGTGTGTGTGTGTGTGTGTGTGTGTGTGTGTGTGTGTGTGTGTGTGTGTGTGTGTGTGTGTGTGTGTGTGTGTGTGTGTGTGTGCTGTGTAATAACATGCAGCAGACCTCTGTCTGTCTGCCCAGGGTCCGTAGTTGAAGTCGGTCCCCTTGCCGCAGACAATGTCCAGGCCCCAGCAGGGTGGCAGGTCCTGCAGCTGAGTTCCCTCCGAGCACACGTCAGAGTCCTGCTCCTCGGGAACCAACCCTGGGGGTGGACCATAATAACAATAACAATAATTACAACAACAAAAACAATAATACATTGATTTTATATAGTACCTTTCGTTTTATATAGCGCCTAATATGATATCAGTGTAGGTGTGTGTGGGTGATGCCTAATATCACTGCGCAAAAAGAATGAAACATCAATGAAAATGTATACAACAGCGCACACACACAAACATACACTATCAATGTGCAAGTTCTAACCTGCCAAATCACTCACACACACACACACACACACACACACACACACACACACACACACACACACACACACACACACACACACACACACACACACACACACACACACACACACACACACACACACACACACACACACACACACACACACACACAGATCTGCCATCACACTCCCTCTCTCCCACACAATCAACACACCTGGAACATCCTGGTAGTAGTAGATGTCCACATCATTGGACTGCAGGACCACGAAGCCTTCTCCCATGAGTCTTGGAGGCCTGTAGGGCACAAATAGAGAGAGAGAGAGAGAGAGAGATAGAGATAGAGATAGAGAGAGAGAGAGAGAGAGAGAGAGAGAGAAAGAGATAGAGAGACAGACAGAGACAGAGACAGAGACAGAGAGAGTGGACAGAGAGAGTGGACAGAGAGAGAGAGAGAGAGAGAGAGAGAGAGAGAGAGAGAAAGAGAGAGAAAGAGAGAGAAAGAGAGAGAAAGAGAGAGAAAGAGAGAGAAAGAGAAAGAGAGGGGGGGAGTGAGAGAGGGGGAGGGAGGGGAAGAGATAGAGAGGTCTATTAAACCAGCCGTAACAAATAATTACATTTTACTTACAGTCAGTTACGAAAACAATTACAGTTAATTGACGCTCGTCGCAATGCAGTCACGCTCCAATTAAACCATAGCATCATCTCCATGTTAATTAACACAGCCTATTGTAATTTGCCCCCTCATGGGGTCCCTACATGCCAAATGGAGCCTCCATCTGTTTGTGGTGTGTGTGTGTGTGTGTGTGTGTGTGTGTGTGTGTGTGTGTGTGTGTGTGTGTGTGTGCGTGCGTGCGTGCGTGCGTGCGCGCGCGCGCGCGTGCGTGCGTGCGTGTGTGTGTTGGGGGGGGGCGGGATGTTGAGCAGTTTCATGGATCGTTCATTATGAGGGTGTTGGGACTGAGACATGCTATGGGAATTTGACAGGAGGTGCGTGCGTGCGTGCGTGTTGGAATACCCCTGCATTCTGGGACATACAAGAATGACTTGTTTAACAAAATGGTGATTTTCTATTCCCGAAATCAAATTTTCATCATGATGAAAATGATCATGATGGAAAATTCCATCTGGTTTTGGGAAGAAAAAGCAATCAGTTCCTCAATTCTACAATGAAACAAGGATTTGAAATAGCTCCAAGATCTTCCCATGATGGAAAATCAGATAGCGACTTCCAATAAAATACTGAGACTGGAAAAAATGTGGCATCAGATTGGAAGAAATTGTCAAGTCAATGGTCAAGCCCAAGCATATGTGGTCACAGGTGTGTGTATGTAAGGCTTGGGGCAGAGGCTGCTAACATGTTATATCGAGTCACAGATGTTCAGTCATGTTCAGTTCAGTGTGTGCCATTCTGTGAAAAGGTGTCTATTCTTGTTCACCAGTACTGCCAGGTGCATTAATGTCCTTTTGAAATTCACATCTTGCTTTTTGGGGATTTTCAAAGTTTACATAATGAAAGACTGAGGGATACTGACTGAGGGTAAATATACTATACTAATAAATGTATATAGCAAGAGCATATTGTGTGCACGATTGTGTGCACGAAACTTGCAGGGTGTCCGCACGAAAAAGTCAGAGAATGAACGCATCAGTAGCACAGGTGTTGGACCAAACCGAAGATAACAAAGGAAATGATTAAGGTCTGCAACACTGTTCCATTCTCCCAAACAAAGTTTAAGTAGAACGTAGAACAGTGTCGCGGACCTTATTTATTTCCTTTCAGCATCAACACTGCCAACTAGCTTAAAAGTCATGAAGGCCAAACTCACTCGTCGTTCTGCAGGCCCAGGTAGCGCGGGCTGGGCACCAGCATGACCCTGACGTTCTCCAGCGAGCCCTTGACGATGTGCATGAACTGGTCCAGGTGGCTGCTGGGAGGCTTGGTGGTGTAGGTGAGGAAGGCATCGTCAAAGTGCATGCACAGGGTCTGGGGCAGGTGGTGGTTACCGAACGCAATGCGGCCCTGTGCGCGGAGAGAGGGAAGATAGAAGAAGAGAGCAGGGTAGAGGGCGAGAGAGGGAGAGATAGCGACAGACAGACAGACAGGAAAAGGGGGTAGAATGGGGAGACAAGAAAGAGAAGGGGGAGAGGAAAATTAAAAGTATATTTAGTGTTTGTATGACTGTCTATAGACTTTGCAATAACACAGTACTACTCTTGAGGTCCATCAAATGTTGTTTGTCCCCTTCAAATGAAACTTACGGTGCTGATGTTGAATTTGACTACAGGGATGAGAGACCTCCAGGATGATGAGGGGTCCTGGGTCTCAGCTTGGATGTTGACACTGATACCAAAACAGATAAGAGGACACAATTAAAACACACATCTTAACCATGTAAACGAAAACATTTTACAAAACGAAACACTATTGCTATCTCTATTTCTATTCTATTCCATTGCTATTATTATTAGCCTTGTTATTATAGATTTATTGAAAAGGAGTTGAGAGCAACTGTGCTTCCCTTGAAGTTGTTTAATCCATTTTAGCCTAAGGCACCTGTAAGCCTTTTTTGGGAAAAGGTGCCCTCAGCCTTTAAAAGCCTTAATATCTAAGCCTCCAGAGCCCATAAAACATGAAACACGTATATGTTGTTCCAGGCAATATTTGTTCATTGTATTATTATTATTATTATCATCATTATTATTATTGTTAAGGGGGGATGAATATCTTATGTCTGTGGATGTCCCACTGGCTGACCTGTCCAGTGGCTTGTCCCGGCCCCTTATTATTATTTGCATTATTATTGTTGTTATTACCATTGCTATTATTATTATTATTATTATTATTATAGCTGACCTGTCCAGGGTCTCCTCCCGGCCCTTCTCCTCATCTCTGGTGGGGGAGGACAGTGTGGGTTCCAGGCCAAAGGTCTCTTGCAGACGTGCGTACAGGTCCGTACGGTTGTACACGTGGAACTCAAAACCGTTCACCGTCACATACAGACGCGTCTCTGCTTTGGGGTCTGCGGGCCACAGACATAGACACAGATACACAGACACACACAGAGACACTCACACACACACAGACACACACACAGACAGACACACACACAGACAGACACACACACAGACAGACACACACACAGACAGACAGACAGACACACACACACACAGACAGACACACACACACACACCAAACGGCAATCAAATTAGTGGAGCGATGGGAGTGTTAAACTCGTTTTGAAACACGACCTGCTAGAGTGTTGATTGGACAACCCGATACAGGATGCACACAGCGGGAGGAACGACTGACCTAATTACTGTACTATATATGTGCAGGATATGGCGGACTGATAATGGCCATTTCCTCTACAAAACTGTTTGGGTCGGCAGCTCTGTTGGACTCCACCTGTCCTCCATATGTGATGACAGACATGTGTATGTGTGTCTTGCAGACAGAGATGGGAGTAGGGAGAATGGGAAATAAATAAATGGATTCTCACCATGTTGTTTTTGTTTGGGGTTGTACATTTTCCACCAGCGAAATATAAGAAGGCCATCTTGAATTCTTGAAAACACAAATAAAACAGCAAACACATTGCCATTAAAATATGTCACATCACACATCACTAAAACAAAACAGCTACCGCAAATCTTAATGCGTCAATAGAGTGTGTCACTCTGGGCGGTATTCCAACAACATGGTTAACTGATAAACCTGGCGAGGTTGACTTACAGGAAGAGGTAAACCTGTTGATGGATAGCCCACAGGTGTCATGTAGTTTTAAAAAAATGAGGACTCTTGGCTCTTCCATTAGATGATTTACCACAACATCAGGATTAACTTAACCTTGGGTGCGTTTCTCAACAACATCGTTACTGATCAAGATGGCAACTTACTTGATTGCAATGCAATTTCCCATTAGAAACCTATTAAGTAGCTAACTGGTTAGCAAAGATGCTTTCGAGAAACAGGGTCCTGGTTTACTACTGAGCCAGGTTCTTGGAACACCCCCCTTATGGTAATGAGGTGGTGGATGGAGTTACCTGATGGACATGTCTTCATCAATGTAGTAAACATCTCGGAACATGACCTTTCCCGACAGCACAGAAAAGGAAAATGAGCCTGTAGAAATAAACACACACACACACACACACACACACACACACACACACACACACACACACACACACACACACACACACACACACACACACACACACACACAACATAAAAACAATGTACAAGGGTCAGTGACGTTTCAGCAGTAGCACGTGACCGGGCAGCACAACGACAGCCAGTGCCAATATTGTATGGATTTTGTTTGTTTGTTTGCATTTAGTGGACTATCTAAGAAGCATACTCATTGCAGCATATCAAGCACCAATTACTAATTAATAATGGGCATTAGATGACGTTGCACCACCTGGCGTCTGAGCATTGACCCACACACAACACACACATATATACAGTATACGTATATACACACATTATAAGTAGCTAATATAGACCCCTGACTGTTAGCATAGCAGATGGTGTAAAACACATTACTGAATATCAACAGGCCGTAACCTGTCACATCTTGATATGCATGGCTGATAAGCACTACTCGTTTCATTACCGCTTTCATAGCTGCATACCATTCCTTCACCATCATCAGTGCAGAGAGGTGCCACACTGTGTATGAACTCACAAGCAAGGGCGCTAGCCAACCACCAACGACTTCTGGAATTACCTCTGGAAGGACTGCTTGGAATATCAAAAAAGTATCTCCACATGTCTACAAGAAACACTCTGACTAACTAGGAAACTGGGTCCTGTGTCAAAAATCCTGGCATATCGCTTTAACTCCTGAGTCCTGACAGCTGAAATGCACCATCATGGATGCCAGCCACTCAGAAGAAGCAAAGGCATACTTATTGATTTGCTGTCGAGAGGCCTACAGCACCAATGTAGATGTACCGGTACGTCTCATTTGATAAGTTAACATTTTCATTGGACTGCTCCCGACAGGTTTTTTATTTCACTCCAATGTGGGTGCATACCATCTCAAAGAAGAACAAAGTTTAAGTCCTTGACTCCACGTAGAACCCTCCTGAGAAGCAACAGATTCATCCCTTTTAAAGCAAGAAGGTTTTTTTTTTTTTACTGGTGTTCTACAAAAAGATCTTGCGTACAAGTAAGAATGGAAAATCAAGGGCATACTTCACACACTGGTGATATAACCTTTCTAAATCAAGGGCGTATTTTTCAGCGGCCTGCTCTCGAGAGATTAAAATACATATTCCATTGCTTCACCGTCATCATCGATGAAGTAACTCCCTGCATGAGAGTGCTTGCCAAGACACATTTTCATTGGTCTGCTCTTGGTAGGCCCTATTGTAGGAATCTCCAGGTACTATATACAAGTCTCCCGTTTACAAACATTCCTGTCTGTGCGCGCAGCTCAGGATCCCACTGCAACCTACAGTATGATTGTCTGGAAACTGCGGTCACTCAAAAATCACATGATTGGATACATAGCATCCTTAGCCACTCCTCACAGCGTGAATGTTCATAAAAGTGAAACCTGTCTATACGCACCGATGTGGATGTATCCCTTCTTGTAGAGCTTGTTGATGATGAGAGTGAGGATGAGGCCGATGTTCCGGGAGTTGTAGTAGGTCAGGTAGATGATCCATCCACAAGAGAGGATGGTAGCTGAACAACACACAAACACACACATGCACAGACACGGGTACACACACACACACACACACACACACACACACACACGAAAGATAGAGACTTCAGTTAGTTCAGTGGCGAGAAATATTTTCTTGACACAGACCGGGTCAAACATCCAAAACGCCACGTTAATACACAGCATCATCATCATCGGCTGTGGTTGCAAAGATGACCTTATGAAAACTGAAAATAAATTCAGCGACACCAAGCATGATGCCCAAAACATCACAATATCAAATTCAAAGAAATGAGAGCATGGTGTCGCTGACATTATTTTCAGTTTTCATGTGACTTTGCTTGTCCTGCACTCCACCCGGAGGGACGTGTGTGTTTTCTCTTTGTGAAACTTGCAAAGATGACCTTACCCACTAGGAGCCATACTGAGTTGGAGTCGCGCTGCTGGAGGTAGTCCTCCAAGTCATCCAGGCCCAGGTTGAAGGTCTGGTTGGGTTTGGATTGGGTTTGGGCATCCATCGCTCCTCTCCAAGCTAATGCAGGTGAATGAACAAACATAATTAAACATGGACACACACACACAGACACAGTAAGAGCTTTACCCACACAACATCCACACATTTGGAGTCTCTCCAAGTTGAAGAATCCAATACATTTTTGGATATGATCTATAAAGGACATCACCTATGATGACAGAGGATTTTTCCAAATGAAATCGGAGGTCTTCATTTTATCCAGAATTGACTGTTCCTCAGTGGTGGAACAATCTCCCAGAGGCAGCAAGACTAAGCACATCTTTTTCAACTTTCAAGAAGCAAGTGAAGACTCTTTCGTGACTGTCTACTACACTAACGCTTGAGCTGCCCCAGTCCCGAGCTAGACTCTACAGCATGATGCGTTTGGGTATGTACTCTACTTAACCCTGTGCTACTGTACATTAAAAAAACGAACCCTACTTAGCATCTGCACTTGTTGTTCTGTATATTTCCTGTGCACATTGTATCTGCTACAGTGATGTTGAGTATGAGTATGTCCTCGATTGAAAGTCGCTTTGATTAACAAGTGCCTGCCAAATGCAGTGTAATGTATTGTAATGCAACGATTCCAGCTGGAGAGGCTCAAGTGGCAGCAGTGACCACATCTTTTGTCAAAACAGAGTTATTAACATCTCTCTTTTTTTTCCTTGCAACTAAGAATCATACATCTTCTTCCTAGTTAGAAAGCACAAAAAAGCATCACCTCTATTACACTACAACAAGTTTGTCTGGGTAGTATCATCATGACAGCTTTGACTGCCTTTTCCACACCTTCATTGTTGATATCGCTGCTACACTTTGCTTTTATATGAGAGTGCATCAATATCAACTGTATTGGCTTGACAGTAATAATACCAAATTCATGGAGCTCTGCTCATCATCAATCTACTGCCTCTGAAATGAAGCTGATGTTGACAATTCGGGGGTGAGACTGTCTGCATTGATAACATTTGTTGCTTCATGCCAGCCCACAGAGATGAAAGCGTTTCATAATCGACACCATACACTCGGCCACATCAACACCAGTGAGGCAACCCACATCCGACCTACATCACAACCAAATGAGATAATTTCACACCACACGTCTACTGCACCCCAGAGAACAACACTGCTGCACCCTTGCTGTAAACAATGTTGTGACGAGTTAACTTTTTTGTTGTTGTATGAATTTGGACATATACCGGTACACTGGCCATGAAGAACCAGGTTCGAATCCGGCCTGGGTTATTTCCAACCCATAGTACTAGCCTATTAGTAACCCTCTCTCACCATCGTTTCTCGTCTACTCGTGACTTCCTCTATCAACTTAAGGCACTAAAAGCCCAAAAAAATACTTCTTACTACAAGTAAAAAAGACGAGATGCAGTCTGACGTTCTGTTTTGCAAAAGGCTGAGAATGGTTGACCTCAATTGACATTCTACTGTAAGTTTCGTTACAGTGCATTGTACACCTATTTTCACAATGCTGAAGGACTAGGCTGGCTCATGGCTGGATTTGCTGGAGCTTTGAAACACTTGGTTTCTTCACATGGACACAAGTGTTTAGAGTACCGGTACTACTGCAAACAAAGACACGGCGGGAGCACTGTGAAGAGAGGAGAGGGACCTTTTCCGAATAGGAACATGTGTTCTGGATTAATCAATGATGACGCACAAATAGGACTGTAATTAGGTTAGCATAACAGAACTGAGAAACTTCAGCCATGATGATCTTGTTTGATATCTGAGGTCCTTGCATACAAAAAATAAACAAAATAAGCTTACTGACTCTAGGCCAGAAAATATAGACCAAGTGATCAAATTATCTAGCAAATGTACACGACATAACTTTATATGAACTTAATTCGGAAAACTAAAGCCGGAAAACTAAAGCCAACTTTCTCTCACATAGTCCGAAAAGCCTACACCTGAAGCAGTGCAATCCTTTGAAGCCCAGCCCTCACATGCACACACCAAAGCCTATACAGGCAATCCCTACAGGCAAGTACTGCCCTGTATTCTTTTGAGTGCACTTATAAAATATTAAACAGTGCTCGCTGCCCAGCCTTTGTCAATCACAATGTAGCGCGACGGCAGTCCACTCACTGTAGCACATCAAAACAGGGGGAGCTTATAATTCTACAAAGATCCACACCACTGAAAAGTTGATTGAGCCTTTTCTACTTTTTTGTGAGTGAGTGAGTGAGTGAGTGAGTGAGTGAGCATGAGAATGTGTGAAAGAAAGAGAGCGACTGAGCAATAATCTTTGTTTAGGTGATGATCTGCACTTTGCTACAGTCATGTGAAAATGTGATCCTCTTACCAACAAGATTGAGGGAATAGGCTAAAGGCTCTGGCTTGGAGTGGTTGTGTTTTTTTTTTTAATCGCACATGTTGGGGCAGCATACTGGGGTGCATTTCTCGACACCATAGTTGCTAACTAAGTTAGCTACTTTGTTGTTTGCAATGCATTTTCCCATTGGCAACTACCCAAGCTGCTAACTGGCTAACAACTACGCTTTTGAGAAACGCACCCCTGGTCTGCTGTGATTTCGCCTCCTAGCTTGCTCTTCATGGTGGGAATGGACCGCTAATTCTAAGGGTCAATGCCTTTCATGCTTTCTTCTTTATTGCCTACTGCATATGCCCTGCAGGCTTTGCTGGCTCAAGGCATCTAGATAAACAACACAGAAAGTGAAACTGACCTTTGCCTATGGCTGCAAAATAAAAGGCCAACGATTCCAAAACAGCTGACTTTAGTGGTTAAATAATGATGTAATTTGATACAGCGATAGTATGCTGACCACTGCGATACGTAATATTCTCTCATGTCACCTTATGAGACACTGTTCACCTGCCTTGGCCCTTGACAATATGAAAACAAAGCTCTACTTTCAACGAAACAGTAGCAAGTGTTGTGATGACAAACGTGAGGACAGAATCACATCTGAGCATACACATCCAGCACACACTACCTATTCACACTCCTACCATCAGGGAAAAGGTACCGGAGCATCCCATGCAATACCATACGCTTCAGGGACCCTACCCACACACCATCCGCCACTTGAATATCAAACACTCCACTACCTGGCCTTCCTACATCTCTTGCTCTTTGCACAATGTAACTGTTTTCTGCATAATCATAGCACTTTCAATGTTCCCATTGCACTTTTCAATGTCTTCTATTTTTTGTATGCGTTATTCCCTGCTTATTTATTCATGTAGTTACTACCCTGGTTTTCTTTCATAATCTCACATCAACAAGATAACAAAATCTGCTTTTTTCCATCTTAGAAATGTCAACAAAGTGCGCGGCTTGGCCCCCCCGACAAGACGCTGAAAAACGTATTCATGCCTTTGTCACCAGTAGGCTAGACTACTGTAATGCTCTCTTCTCTGGCCTGCCAAAAAAGTTAATTGACAAATTGCAACTCATTCAAAATTCTGCGGCGAGAATCCTAACAAGAACCAGAAGGAGAGAGCACATCACTCCTGTCTTGGCAGACCTGCACTGGTTGCACTGGTCTCATACAGAATTGACTTTAAGAATCTGCTGACAGTATTTAAAGCATTAAATGGACTTGCCCCTAGTAACATCTCTGACATGCTCACGTTTTATGCCCCTGCTCGAGCTCTCAGGTCCACTGATGCCAAGCTGCTAAGGACTCCCACCCCCCTGCAAAAGAAGATTGGCGACGCTGCGTTCGTTTGCTATGCGCCCAAGAGATGGAACGCCCTCCCCATTGAGATCCGATCAGCCAGCTCCGTCGACTCCTTCAAGAAGCAGCTGAAGACCCACCTTTTCATCCTTGCCAACTCCTAGCGGCCAAGGCGTCACAGTGTCCCAGCTGCCGCAGCGTCCTTACTGTTCACAACCAGCCCTGGCCCGGGGCTCCCCTAGGTGGCCGCTGGTCCTGAGGTTTCCTCCTGGCTATAGGGTTTTTTTCCTCAGACCTCATTGAGTTTTTCCCCCTACAAACTATGAATCAAGCGAAAGGGAGTTCTTCCTCACCCCTGACACCACCAGGGGCCGCATCTGAGCGCCCAAATTCAGTGTGACTATCTATGACTTACGCTAGACCCAGCCACTATGGACCTTACGTCTCTAAGAATCCTGGTCCTAACCTACGTTGACCTTTTGACTCTACAATCCCTATTTCTATTTCTGCTATTTCTGCCTCTCCTCTCTACCTCTCCTTTTAAATCCACCTCTAACAATGATGTCTTTTTCCCATTTGTTAAGCACTTTGAGTTACATGCCTTGTATGATACAGTGCTATACAAATACAATTATTATTATTATTATTATTATAACCCCCCGTTGGATGTGTGAGCTCACCAAAGTGCATTCCTAGCAACTACATTAACTTGAAACTTGAAACTCTAACACATGTCATGAAGCAACAGAGTGTTTGAAGAATTCCACAATGAGCATTCATGCGCACTACCCGTTTTGTCTCAATTGCCTGAATGAGTCTTTTGTAAACTCGGACAAAACGCCTGTGATATAAGCTGCTTCCAAAGACTAAGATCACGGGGTAATGAAAACAACTTGTAACTTCAGCCATGCTCCATACTCGTGCGGGTAACGTGCATACATGTCAGATTACAAGCACACACATACCGAGCAAGGGTAAGACATGTTTTGCCTTGAGCTGAGGACTAACTAATTGAGGAATAACTGAGATATTCTCCAGACCTGTCGGGATGGACAACAGACGATGGACGTCAAAAGTAACAGCTGCCTCTGTGACAGGCAACAATGTAACAGATCATCAAAACAAACCTCAAACAACGAAGCCTAGTTCTAGTTGACAGCTTAAAAAGGGATGGAATGGCATTAGGAAAGAACGAATTGGAAGAACTAATGCCATACTCTGCAGCTCAAGATGTCTTGAAAGTCTAACATTCACATATATTAATTCAATTTATTTTAGAGAATGCTCTTGGAAATTGAGTGTAACAATCGCTGCACATAATCTCGGCTGTATGACATCAGTTCACAATAAGAAGTTAAGGTTTGCTAACGTTAGCTGTCAACTCTGGACCAAATAGCAGAGGTTGTTTGGCCATAGCATGGGAAATACAAGGACATAACTCAAGTTCATATAGTATGTCTAACCACTATAAGAAGCTGAAAGACTTTAACGTTAAACAATAAGCATTCGTGGGCAACGACGACGTGTGTCAATTCAGCAGGTGTCCTATGAGGGCTACGTTAGCCTGCCAGCTAGCTTTGACAGGCCGCACCCCGATGCCCACTGGCACATCTGAGAGGCACATTCAAGACGTCAAAAGAAGAACATGACTGACCTCATGCCATTAAGAGAGGGACTTTGTGTCTATCTGATATCCATAACCTCGAATTAGGCAGGTTTCTTGCAGTCCCACCAGACACCGTCACATTCATATCTCACGTCCCACAGCGGCGGGGCTCTTTTTCCGGATTATTTACATGGAGAATGTCTGTGCTTCCTGCTGCAGGTGTCACATGGGCAAACACACCAATAGCACGCGCGTGCTACGTATGGTCCAATGAAAAGGCGAGTTCACCAAAATACACCGTAAATGGCAGACCATTCAACCAATGAGACACGCTTCTTTTTTCATAATCGAGACAAAACACTTGTCATATAATCCAAATACATTTTAACTGCCCCATATGCACGTTTCGTCTCATAAATAGCTTCTCTTGTAACAGCCTGATAATACTAATTAATCCCCACATGTTGTGAGAGTCAAGGACTTTTGTTATACTTTAAAAACAATAATAAAAGTCGCATGAAAAGGCGTGGGCAGGCCTAATAAATTATGGAAGTCCCAAGTGTTAACAGATATTTTTGTTTATTAATATTTAATCATGTTAAGACCAAAATTATCAACACAAATAATTGTGTGGTCACTTTTTCTTCACAATCAAACTTCTTTGTTAAATACAGGCTCTGTGGTCTTTAAAAATAAAACATGTCTACAGACAAAACCACACACAGGTACATCACTCTAGACATAAATCAACAGTAGAGTTCTTTTCAAACATAATGTACAATGTCAAATCAATAGGCAATAGTGACTCAAAAAGCGTTTGTTAAACCAAATGCTGTAATGCCATTGTGCAGAGGTTGAAGAACATTAATTGGCTTATATTTGTTCCAGCCAAAAGGCAGGAGATAATTAGTGAAATCACCTGTGTTACATATTCCATATATGATGCTGTACAATCCCAGGCATACAACAATGCACGTGACACCCATGAGCTGGGTGAGTATGTATTTTGAGGATGACATACAACTTTATTTTAACAGGTCACTATTAGCCTCATTAGATGCAGTGGAATAACAGGTGTAATATACACATACTAGTGTTGTATTAACGTCATGTATTTACATCAGTTCAGCCCTTTGCTTCTCTGGAAGAATTCAGAAATTTGGTAAAATACTATAAAATAAAGATCTATACTACATTATAATTATGGTACATAATACACACATAGTACATTATGTAAGCCCAACACAATGACATATTATCATGTATGTTTACACCAGTTATTCCGCTGTTTCTAATGAGGCACGTACCCCTTAAAATAAAGTGTTACCTCAGGATAAACTTTCCCTCTTTTGTTGTTTGCCATAATTACACAAATAATAACATAATCAGAGTACAGTGTTTTCTTGATAGTCTATGAAACAGGCAGCATAACAATTATTCTGTGCAAAATCAATTCGAAATGGCTTCCAAATGACAAGAAATGTAAACAAACAAACAAACAATCAATCAAACATACATAGCTCCTTTCAAGCCGCTAGTTCGCAAACGACACCAAAACATGATGCTCACCACAAGGCATTGTGGATTTTTACATTAAATCAATGGCATTAACCGCTGTCCTAGTCACAGTGGACAACACATTCATGGTCAAAACAACAGCCATACCAAAGGCATCTTTACATCACAAACACACAACAATCATATTAATACTGATCAGGGAGGGTTCCAAGATCATGGTTAAGTGATACAACTGGCTAAGTTAACCTACAGTGGTTAAGTGGTAAACCTAATAATAGGTAGCCTGCAAGTGTCATTTTACACTGAAAATGAGGACCCCAGGCACTGCTATTAGATGATTTACCACTATGTCAAGATCAACTTAACCTGGTTTACTTCTGAACCAGCTTCCTGGAATACCCACGTATCGTTACTGTCAGGTAGAAACCTTGCATCTCCACTTTTCATTTTACTTATTAATTTATGAATACCGGTAATCATTTCAACATTAACGTTGGTTACTGAATAATTTATACTCATGGAGACTGACCAGTAGTACGGATTCATATTTTATAATGAATAAAGAACAGATATAAAATAATAAATCCCACCCTTCCACTATCTCACTCCAAGGCTCCAGTACCCTTGAGCAAGGCACACCCCACATTACTCCAAGGACTGTAACTAATACCCTGTACTTAGAATAACTGTAAGTCGCTTTGGATGAAAAAGCGTCAGCTAAGAGTAGTGTAATATTTTAAAAAATGGTGGAGATAACAAGGTTTCTGCTTGACAGCGACAATGTGTTAGAATGGGCTCAGAAGTTAGTGAGCAGATCACGCTCCTGCACGCTGGTGTAGAAAGGCTTGCCGAACACAAAGGAGTGCAGGCCGGCCCGCAGCTTCTCAGCCAGGGCCATGACGATGTTCAGGTCTCCTTCCACCGTCAAGTTCAGATCAGTCTTCAGGTTCCTCAGGGATCGGAACGGCTTCTTACCCTTCTGACTGAAAAGGAAAACAAAGCAGAGACTCAGTATACAGTCCTGTTTTGGGGATGTTAGTCCAAAATAATCCAAGAAGAAAAAGATAATTCACTTCTGGACTCGATTAGGCATTTCAACTGGAGGTGGGAGGCTACATAATTCAAACCACACTCTTCATATGACTTAATATAAAATATTGCTGTATTGGCCCTGCCGTGGCTCAAGCGGTAGGGCACTGTACTGCTACACTGGCGAACCGGGTTTGATTCCTGCCCGGGTCTTTTGCCGACCCTTCCCTGTCTGAAACAATTGATCGTCCCATTGAGTGTGAGCAGGCTCACTGACAGGGGTTTGGGAGGGTGGGGGACACAGGTCAGAGAAGTGAGGGACCAGAATTGGGTCACCATTACTTATATGTACAGGCAGATGTCTGGGCCAAGCCAAGGCTGTGTGTGTGTGTGTGTGTGTGTGTGTGTGTGTGTGTGTGTGTGTGTGTGTGTGTGTGTGTGTGTGTGTGTGTGTGTGACTCACGTTTCGTCCTCTATGTAGCGTAGCAGTGTTAGGGCTTTTCTATGGAGCAGCAGCAGGAAGTGGGAGAGATAGACCGTACGCAGCTGAAGGCCTGGCTTCAGAAGAAACACCTACAGAGAGAGAGAGAGAGAGAGAGAGAGAGAGAGAGAGAGAGAGAGAGAGAGAGAGAGAGAGAGAGAGAGAGAGAGAGAGAGTGAGAGAGTGAGTGAGTGAGTGAGTGAGTGAGTGAGTGAGTGAGTGAGTGAGTGAGTGAGTGAGTGAGTGAGTGAGTGAGTGAGTGAGTGAGTGAGAGAGTGAGAGAGTGAGTGAGTGAGTGAGTGAGTGAGAGAGAGAGAGAGAGAGAGAGAGAGAGAGAGAGAGAGAGAGAGAGACAGGATATCATGTAATATCTGCTTATGTAAAAGACCCCATGAGAGGAAAGGGGGAATTCTCTTCTCTTACCTCATCTATAAATGATCGGACCAGCGTGTCTTTGTGCATGACATCCTGGAATATGTTTCTGCAAAGACAACAAATATTAATGGAAAATCTAGCAATATTAATGGACATAAAAATTGCCTAGGCAACAAAAATATTGAGTCTAAAAGGGGGTCCCTGAAAACTTTTGTGAACCGCTGTTCTACATTTTCTATGTAAGGACACAGAAGTCCCTGTGTATTCAGTATACCCAGGACTATTAACAGCATAGAGAGTCAGTGGGACCTCCCGTCTCTCTTGTAACCGGCAAAATAAAATGGGTAAACACTTTCACAAGGTCACACAACTCTCAAGTACTAAAAGCACTTTAGGGAGAGGAAGCAGGAGGGAAGGCTGTGTGTGTGTGTGTGTGTGTGTGTGTGTGTGTGTGTGTGTGTGTGTGTGTGTGTGTGTGTGTGTGTGTGTGTGTGTGTGTGTGTGTGTGTGTGTGTGTGTGTGTGTGTGTGTCTCAACAGTATGTGTCTGAGCAAAGAGGCTCGTTTATGTGAGTGCATGTGTGTGCATCAACAACAACAGTGGCTGTGAACAAAGAGTGAGCATGCGTGCGTGCGTGCGTGCGTGCGTGTGTGCGTGCGTGCGTGCGTGCGTGCGTGCGTGCGTGCGTGCGTGCGTGCGTGCGTGCGTGTGAGTGTGTGTGAGAGTGCGTGTGTGTACATGGGAGTATTACATGTGTGCGTCAACAAGAGCAGTGCTTCATAGCAAAGATGTGTGTGTGTGTGTGTGTGTGTGTGTGTGTGTGTGTGTGTGTGTGTGTGTGTGTGTGTGTGAGTGTGTGCATGTCTTAAAAGCAGTGTGAGCACGAGTGTGCTTGAGACTGTGTGTGTATAAGCATGTTTGTATATGTGAGTCTGTGTCAACAGTAGTCATGCCCGCCCGCCCGCCTGCCTGCCTGCCAGCTCGCTCGCTGGCACGCTGACACACTCACAAGTCAGGCGTGAAGGAGTCGCCAGCGCCTGCCAGCGTGAGGCTGTCGGGTGCGAGCTGCTCCTCGCTGGCCGTGCGCCAGAGCGCGCTCAGCTCAGCCTGCTGGTAGCGGCGCTGGTGGTAGGTGTGCTCGTGGCACGGCGGCATCTGCTTCACCGTGTTGATGTCCACGTCGATGTGCGTAGTGGGGTACGGCGCATACAGCACCTGCCGATAGGGCAACACGAAGCTGCCGGTGGCGTCCTGGATAAAAAAAAAAACACAGAGGAAGAACAGATGAACAGGGAGTATACGTACACACATGGATAAACGCACATAGAGATGCACGCGCACAGACACATAAATATGGACAAATGAACAGAGAGATGCACGCACACAAAAGCATGCATGCACGCACACACACAAAACCATGCATGCACACAGACACGCATGCACCCACCCCCTGAAAAGTCACCACAGAGAGGAACGATGGGATGTGACCCAAAAAAAGATCAACAGCAAAGTCAAAGTTGGCACACAGTTAGTGCATTAGTCCAGGGAAAGCCACACAGTTGGTGCTTAAGTCCAGTGAAAATAACACAGACAGTGCTGCCACAAGTGATTAAACGATTATGTATTTTCATGGTATGATTACTGTCTGAGAAATAATCAGGATTATGATATGCACAAAACAAAATGGCACAAAATCTCTCTCTTACCTATGCTTGTTACGCAAGTATAATTTAAATTCTATTCAAAAGAATTTAATGTAAGCAAGTATACAAAAAGGATGTTGTATAGTGTAATTGAGATTTTAAAACTGCCGTGGGAGAAAAAAATGTTAGTACACCCTTTGAATACGTAAGTACACGAGAACACCCTTGGCTAAGGATCCTTCAAAAGCTTCCACACAACCAAGCCAACACAATTTGAGGGATTTCAAAGTCAATTGCAAGTGTCGCTTATAGCTGCCCTGTTCCAGTGGAAAACGCATACCAGTTTGGACTTATATCTTGATGGAGAGGCATTGTCTGATGTACACCATGCCTCGCTCAAAATATTTCTCTTGAGACCTATGATGAGGAGTTATTGAGTTGTACAAATCTCTAAAAGGTTATAAAATCATTTCTAAAAGAAGTTTAGTAGGAGTGCTTCTGTCCCAATTGATGATAGCTTTGAAGTACTCCAAGGACGTAGCACAGAGTCCTCAATGAGGATAAAAAAAAACCTAGAGGGTCAGCTGAAGGCTTAAGAAATCACTGGAACATGCCACCATCTCTGTTGACATATGTACAGTATTGACAACAAAAAACAAGAATGGGACTTATTCTGCCTAAATGGGGGTTCTGCCAAAAAATATTGCTTCACCTTTGAACTTTGCAAAAAAGCAACTTCACAGCATTGCTGTTAAATACTCTGCAGGCCAAAATTGAAATTGTTGAAAGGACTATGTCATGTGACTATGCACCATGTCATGTTTGGAGTAAAATTGGAGTGCCAAACCTTCACCAAAACAGCATCTCCACTTTGAAGTTTGGTGGCAGTAGCATCATCATATGGGAATACCTTGGTAACTAAGGCCTCTGTCAATTTGCTATCTTTCGTGGACCAATGAATTCACTAGTTTATTGAGATATTTGCAGAAAAAAAAGCCTGAGGTAGTCTGTCACACATGATCGCACCAAAAGATGATTGCAGAAGCAGGTAAACAACACTATAACAATGATATAACACTATAACATTAGCAATATTTTTCAAAAGCAAAATCAAATTTAGACAATAAAATACACATTCTGGAAAAGCCCATAAAAAGCCCTGACATAAACCCAAGTTAGATGATATGGTATGATATTCTCTCCAGACATCACAGAAACCTTGCTGAAGTGGGGTAGTTTTGTAAACAAGAAGGAGACAACAATCATCCTGTTTGTATCGCCCATCTGATCAGGAAACATCTTGCTGTTACTGAAGCTAAATGAGGGTCAACACCTGAATGCAAGAACGTACTTACTTATTCCTTGCTATCCTGTGAATCTTCACATCTCGTGGCCAATACAATGTGGTAACATGCAGTTGTTTGGGTGTTTGTTTGTTCACTCATGTAATTCTGGTGAAGATCAGACCATATTTAATGACAATTTTAAATTCAAATATAAGAAATGCTAAAGGGTGTAGAAACGTACGTTATAGGTTGGCAATTTGCATGCAATCTATGCAGTGTCTTCACAAAGAAAGAGAGACAAGTATACTTTTTACTTCCCAGTGAGAAATTCTATACTATAGAGTCACATTCAATACAGACCCAAAGCTACAGAATCAAGGCCTTAATTATGTGTCAACGGTAGCCATTGGTACTGCTATTCAAGATGGCAAGGTCCAGACATTCCAATGACCAAGCTGTTAAATGGGTAATTAACCAAGAGTGATCAGACTATTGTGGCTTTGGAGCTGGTTTTGCGAGTTTTAAAATTGACATAGGTGGGACAGTTGCAAACACTTTGCAAAAATTAATGTAAAAGCTTTCCATATACCTTTTAAATCTACCAAAGAATATTTTACTCAACATTTACCCAAATCATTCCACCTACAAATTCGCCTTTGGGTAATCATGCCTTCAGGGCTGTTATCAATGGCACTGTATCATGATGCCTTCTCTGCCCTTTTGAACAATGACAATGGCAATTTATTGAGACTTCACAAGAAACAACAGCGCTGCTGTAGAAATGGGAACTGAAATAAACAAACCAATGAAAATGACTAAATAAAATCAGTAACATAATATCTAATTTAACTTTAGTAAACTTCCATTCAACATAGGGTTGTTATTCCAAATTCTACCATTGTGTTGCAAGAATATACTTTAAAAACATAGTTTTCAGAAAAAGATGTAGCCTTAAATTAATGACAGGGAGAGCAGGTGAAGAAAAAGTTTTCCATGTCCTCTTTTGGACTCTTTTTGATCTAGAATGATGATTGGCCAGGTTGCCTGATGTCACAGGGTGTGGCCTAGCATAGATGCGCCCCCATTGGCTGGAAGAAATAAATAAATGGACTTACCTGATCCAAGGAAATCACTACCTATGAGGTTTGAATGCAGAGCGACCTCTTATACCTTTCACACCTTTGAATGAGGCTACACTTTCCCTTGTGAAAAGGTAATGTGGCAATGTATTGTGATTGGGAAAATGCTGTATGTATTTGTGTCTTGCTTTTTCTTTACTCTTATTAAGGTTCATGGGTGGTTTGATGCACAAAGTTTGAGTAGCTAATGCAAAGTACAATGACTTTAAGACCAAGTGTTGTTAATGATGCATACTGACAGTCATTACCCAAAAGTGGCACAGCTGACCTTAGCTTCAGTATGACATACGATAGTCACTGAAATATGCTTCACCAGCTGAAGTGCAAGCGGTTTCAATAACTCAAAAATTTGGTTACACACCCTTATTATATAGTTGTGACGTCATCGGTCTAATGCTCCATTCATTTCAACGGGGCTCCCCAACGTTCGCACGTCTGTTATTTTTCGATAACGGACGGGTTGGTCTATAACAGACCGCTGTCAATGGCAACAAGACGTTTCACTGCTAAAGCGACTTTTCAACAAGACTCTAATCAGCTGCTGTGATAGACAACACCTGTTGTCCTGGCTACCTAGCGGTGTTCCACAACGGCACTGTTAACAACTATAATAGACCTAACATTAAATAGGCTTAAAGAAATGTCCCCGCCATGTGTGAATCATTTAAGTATATCCATATAATAAGCGGGTTAACTTTCGGCGAGTCGGTCGCTTTGTGGAATAGCAGCACTTCAGAGAGAACAAGACCCCTCCGCTCCGCGTCGGGGTCTAAAGATTCTCTCTGTCGTGCTGCTATTCCACGGTAGCGACCTTCTCGCCGAACGTTAACCCTTACTTATCATCTCACGTGATCTGTACATTCACAGTTAATGCAAATAAAAAAAAAATCAAATTTATTCAAAAGGGATTAGCTGTGTGGTTTTGTTTTGATTTGTTTTTGAGTTTTGCTCAAATTTTAATTGCAATTGTTTACATTATTTTTGCAGCAAATTAGTTCACTACCAATGGAGAGCACAAAGCGACGGAAGAAGGGGCAGCGATCTGTGTTAGAAGTGCAACCACAGATGCGTACCACATGGGATGTGCAACATGCAGCAGGACCAGAGCAGGGTGTCCAAGAAGAAATACAACCGCTAAAAAAACCACGGCTACAACGGGCAGAAGTGACCGAAGAACAGCCAGAGTTCATGCCAGTGCAGAGACCCGTCAGCCACTCAAGGGGGGACTGCAGTAGAGGTGGTTCTGCATTGGACATAAAGGACACACCTGTGCATGATGACACATGTGACCCATACAATGAGCAAATCAAACAGCAATGTTCAGTTAGCGACTTATTACAAGACTGGGCATTGAAACACAACATTCCAGACGCTGCACTTGATGAGCTCATTGTAGGATTACAAGCCAATGGACACCCAGAGCTTCCTTCAACAGCCAGTGCCCGGATATCATCCAGACCAGATGTCACATCAGGATCAGCATCGGGAATGGAGTATGTCCACTTCGGCTTAAGGACAACCCTCAAAGAACAACTCAAGCAATACCCAGAGAAGGTTCTGAAAGAACTAAAGACTCTGGAGTTGTCGCTCAACATTGATGGCCTTCCACTGTGCCAAAGTAGTGAGAACACTCTGTGGACTGTTTTGTGTGCCATCCATGTGTCTCCTACTCGTGTTTTCCCTGTGGCCTTAGCATCTGGTCCATCCAAACCTACGGATTTGACGCTTCTCAATGCCGTGGTTGCAGAGTTGCAGGATCTGCTGGAGAATGGACTTCAAGGGAAGACTGTGCGGTTGCGTTGCGTTGTGTGTGACGCACTAGCCAAGGCAAAGGTCAAAGCAACCGAACTGTGTGAAGGATACCAAGGCTGTGACAAATGTACACAGGCAGGACTGTGGGTGGATGGACGTGCAACATACCCCAATGTTCAGTACATCATGCGAACCAACAAGCGGTTCAGATCAGAAATGTCTGC
>NC_085875.1:45587269-45622269 GCF_034702125.1 Engraulis encrasicolus | reverse complement strand
ATCCTGGGAAATTAAATACTCAGGGACTCGTTTGCTGATGTGTGTCTTTGATTTTGAATGCCAAACACATCATACAACAGTGCATGCACCGCCAATAACCGTAAGACCGTAAGGTATATGCTGATGTTTTTTGCTTCAGCAAAAGTTTAAGGTCCCAGAGTTTAAGGTCGGGATCTTGGGATTCCCGAGAAAATTAAGGCAACAGATATCTCACTTGTGATATAGTCTAGTGATAACCAGGTAAGATTAATATAGTGCTCATTGCTTTGGTAACACATCTGCTTATTGACTTTCTGTGGGTATCCCATCAGCCTCATGCAGTAAACAGCATTGAGATTGCATTGCCTCACATTGCTAGTGTGAAAAAGTTTACAAAGCAGTGCAGCTGCATCGTTGTTTGCAGGAGGGCATGGTGTAAGGTAATGTGAAGAGAGAGAGAGAGAGAGAGAGAGAGAGAGAGAGAGAGAGAGAGACTTACAGCGACCTCCTCTGGCACACTGTGCGTTTTCATCGAGGACAAGAGCTCCATGATGGGAATGATCTCAGATGTCAACACGGAGATGATGTTATAGCCCTGCAAAAGATAGCAGAAAAATGATTACAGCTTTCACCTACCAAAACCACAATCGATACCCACATACACAGCATACACGACCGCATCATACATCCTCCTCCATACTGTATAAATCTACATCCACTGGGCAGCCATGGCGAGGTGAGGGGTCTTATGACCTTAGGGTTGGAGGTTGAAATCCCACCCTTACCTCTCCTAACATCATATGGCTGAAGGCCTAACCCCACATTGCTCCAGGGACTGCAGCATACCCTGTAAATAACTTTAAGTCGCTTTGGATAAAGCATCATCTAACTTAAGTGTAGAAGTGTACGGTAATCCAGGTCCACACTTACCTTTTGCATGCAGATTCGCGCCTTGCGAATGATGTGCTTGAGTCTCTCCACGCACACGTTGTGTAGGGGCAGGTAGAAGCCCAGTTCAGTCTGTGGCATGATGATGGACAGAGCACAGGTGTTTTTGTCTCCCTTCAGCTCCCCATCAAAGATGAGCGAGACGATGAGGACGCCCTTCTCTGCCAGCACGAAGAACTTCACGTCCACTGCCCCGCTCTCCGCGCTGCGCAGGATCTCCCCGTTCAGCGTGTGATTGGCCAGGAAAGTCACCTCGCCGTCGCAGAGCAAGAGGGACGTGTCGGGGCCCTGCTCCTTGGGGGCCCAGATGTGGCGTACGCGTGGCCCCAGGATGTTGTCCCAGTAGGCGAAGGTGGCGGCAAGTAAGGGACAGGGTCCGTCTATTGTCACCTCTGTCTTGGCCACTGCGGGCGACTGGGGTGGGTGGCCAGCTGACATGGTGGTGGCCTCTCAACACACACTCTGTGTGTGACAGTGTTCAGAGAGTTAACCTTTATGGGGAAAATTTTCGGGAGGGACACGGAACTGCTCAAACACCCAGGGATGACTGCACCAGCCACACCAAGGGATCTCGTCTCATAGCACCATTTCTGTGTTAATCGTTCCTCTCCTAAAAGGGAAAGAGAGACAGAGAGGGCGTGCTTTCACTTCACTTCTGTTGACAGACGCCGAAAAGTCTGCTGACTGCGCGACAATTGTATGACTGTGACCAGTAGGGTGCATCAGTTGCCCCCTATGAAAAGATATCGCCTTGGCCCTATAGTAAAAATGTTCTACACCCAGTAAAAACACACTGTGTAAAATATTTAGAAATTTGGATGAAGTCTACCGGGGCCACCAGCCCCATGAAAATAGAAAATAATGGTGATAGTCAGAATCTTGGAATAGAAATGGATATTTTGCTGCATAAAGCTACCCAATAAAACACATATTGTCTCAGCTCTGTGATAAAAATGTTCTATGCACAGTAAAATCACTCTGTGTAAAATATGTTGAAATTTGGATGAAGTCTACCGGGGCCACCAGCCCCATGAAAATAGAAAATAATGGTGACAGTCAAAATCTTGGATAGAAACAGGGCTGGACTGGCCATCTGGCATGGCGGGCATTTCCCGGTGAGCCCCGCACCCTCGTGGGCCCCCATTTTTTTTTTTTACATTACTGAAAATAGGGGCCCATGAGGGTGCAGGGCCCACCGGTGAGTCAGTTCTCCGGCACTAATAATCTCCTTAAATCCAAAAGTGCCCGGGCCCTATTTATCGCCCAGTCCAGCCCTGAATAGAAATTGACATCTTGCTGCATAAAGCTACCCAATAAAAACATATTGCCTCAGCTGTGTGATAAAAAATGTTCTATGCACAGTAAAATCACTCTGTGGAAAATGTGTTGAAATTACGATTAATTCTACTGGGTCCACCAGGCCCATGAAAATACAAAACAATGGTGATAGTGATGGGCAACCTGGATTCCAAAGTCCAGTGCCACATATTCCAAATATAGCCAATATAATGAACCAGCTGACCCACTGCCAGTATCAAGCAAGATATTGCGAAGTTGTATGACTTTTGTGTGCTTCACCTGTGGGCCTACAGGATTGTACAGGTAGCTGTTAATACCTGGTGGAGCATCTGTACTAAAGCTGTGAATGCTCCTTGGAATGACTTGTGTTTTTTTTTTAAGAAATCCCTGCAGTAGCTCAATAGAGTACATACAATAAAACTGTATGTGATGTTGGAAAGAGTGGCTTCCCAAAACCTGTACTTAAGTGGCTTCTAGGTATGTCATGGGTATCACCAGGTCCAGAGTCCATTGCCAAGGGCCTCTTAGGTAAGTTATGATACTCATCTGATGGAGTAAAGTGAAATACTACCACAGGCGATGGGATAAAGAAGTAATGGCACTCTTCAATACAGTTGTATTGACTGCTTTGTAGCCTAGGCATTCCAAGGAACATTCACAGCTTTGGTACAGATGTTCCTCCATGAATTGTAGGCCCACAGATGAAACACACAAATATAACAGTCATGCAGCTTTGCAATCTCTTGCTTGATACTAGCAGTGGTCCAAGGCAGCAAGGAATTGATATTGTGTTGCAAAAGAGCAAATTTGCCTAAATATAGCAGTTTGACCATCAGTCTGTCCTGAGACTGAAGTCTGTGTAAGTGGATAGACTGAATACACAACCTGCTTAGATATTCCTTCTGTTTGTGCTCCCAATACAGGTGATCTCACTAATTACCTCATCAACCTGGCTTAAGTGGTAATTAGGCTCAGCTGGTTCATTATTTTGGCTGGGGCAAATGTGTCACGCGGTTTGTCCACCTCTGTTTTAAGACAATGGCAAACCTAGATTCAAAAGCCACAATCCAGTGCCACAGATTTCAAATTACCTGGTTTTACCTGTCCAATTGCCCTAACTGGAAAGGTAAAACTAGGTATGTCATTTGGAATATGTGGCACTGGACTTCTGCTTTGGAATCCAGGTTGCCCATCACCATCACCATTATTTTGTATTTTCATGGGCCTGGTGGACCCGGTAGAATTCATCTAAATTTCAACATATTTTACACAGAGTGATTTTACTGTGCATAGAACATTTTTATCACAGAGCTGAGACAATATGTTTTTTATTGGGTAGCTTTATGCAGCAAAATGTCCATTTCTATTCCAAGATTCTGACTATCACCATTATTTTCTATTTTCATGGGGCTGGTGGCCCCGGTAGACTTCATCCAAATTTCAAAATATTTTACACAGTGTGTTTTTACTGGGTGTAGAACATTTTTACTATAGGGCCAAGGCAATATCTTTTCATAGGGGGCATCTGATGCACCCTAGTGACCAGTGATCCTCGTGACAATGTATCTTATATCGGAACTACCATCTCTGCTACAAAGCCATGTTTACACACATGCTAGGTTACTTATTATGAGTGAGATTTCTTTTTCAACAGGCATTTCTAAAAGATGACTGGGTAAGCTTACCTGATGACAGTAGTTTTGTTTTTAGCATAACAAATGCAGAAACAGGTGTGTCGTGCAAAACATGAAAGCATTGAAAGCAAACTTCAGATGTCTTTAGAACGATTTGAGCGCACTGGAAAAACATGTTCCAGCTTCACAAAACCAGCTTGTGACATTTCTTGATGGTTGTGGACATAGATGGTTGTGTGTTGTGCTACTTGGCTAGCGTTAGTGTAAACATCACATCACAGCTTCTGTCTCCTTAATCAAAACAATCTGCCAATATGCAACAGCCTCGTGCGACATCTTAGAAGCCCTGCTGTGGTGGTACTTTGACAAAACAACACGAATGCAAAACACCGAAAGAACTTACCTTTTAAAATACCAGTTGCGTAATTCTAGATAAGAAATTGGCTCATTTCATTTCACAACAGTTCACAGTGAAGAAGAAGAAATCAAGAGTCGCTGAATCAACACCATCAACTGCTGATGTCGCCCCCTAACGGTGGAAAGTGCATGCTGCAACCTGTCTAAAATCATGCGTCCTTACCAGGCCTGTCGCAGAGAGGCGTTGTGGTGTTTCACTGGCGTTGCAGCTATCTAAATCGATATTCACTGATGCGCACTTAACTCAGAAATTGTACTTGCCCTTGTGAGCAACCGAATGTAGCCCCGTGAGTGTAAGGTGCTAAAGCGGGCTCGGCTCCCCACCCATGCATGCATGAGAGATACACTTCTCCACATTATTATCACATGACAGGATCTAGGAGAGCACCACTCCTCATAATTTAGGTAGGCTAACAATAATAAGCCAAGTGAAAGTGATAAACATTATTATTGTGCATGATTTCTCTGGAGTTATAGTGATACTTTAACACATGCTGGAGAGGTCTTTTGGGAATTAGATTTAGTAGGCCTTAAGTAGGCTAGATTTTAGTAGCTTGTTTTAGGCCTTGTATTTTGTAGATTTTGTGGGCCTTTAGTTTTGGAATAATGGCACATGACCTAACATTAAAAGATTATTTGCTTTGTCATTATATAATAATATTTAAATCAACAGTTACATTGGCCACATTATAGGCCTACGGCTAATTCATGCTACGCCATATGGGTGGATAAAAGAGGCTTCAAAGTGGGCTATCAGCAGCACTGCATATGTGGCTTTTGAACTTCCTTGACACTGCCTTCACACCTCCAGCTTCATATGTGCGTTATTCCACTTTGCCTCCACTATGTTAGCCAATTTGTATTTCAAAAATATGCCTCTCTGTGTAAAGAATTTCCCTGGTGATTCTTTACATGGCCATCAGATGAGGGAAGGGAAGGCATCTACTGTTGTCATGGTAACAATGTAATAGCTCCGGCAGCAACACTCTCAGACCAGCGCCTAGCAACCGTCTCCGTACCTCGGCAGAGGCAGGTTATCCAGCAGTATCAGGGAGGTGTGGCATGGCATGTTCATATGGAGAGAGACCAAAGTCTCTCTCTCTCTCTCTCTCTCTCTCTCTCTCTCTCTCTCTCTCTCTCTCTCTCTGTCTCTCTATCTCTATGTCTATCTCTCTGTCTCTCTCTCTCTCTCTCTCTCTCTCTCTCTCTCTCTCTCTCCAGTTTATACAGCTTTCACATAATGTATGAGCATACATTCTAGACATGTATTCGTGTGGACAAGTTTGTTTTCGAGCAAGAAAAACAGAAAGGAGGAATAACGAGACGGTGGGGTTGGGGGTTGAGTCTGTGACCATTGAAAGAGACAGCCATCGCCATGATTAACGCTTGCCATGTTTGCTCTTTACATAAGCTGCATCTCTCTCCACTAGAAATGCTGTTATCTCCTCATAATTACTCTCTGGTGTGGAAGACTGCATCTGTACGAACATCTGCATCTCTCTCTCTCTCTCTCTCTCTCTCTCTCTCTCTCTCTCTCTCTCTCTCTCTCTCTCGTCATTTTTCCCCTGTAATGCTGTCTCGAAAATTGATTTATTTTTTTCCCCACAAATCCACACACATAAACATCCACGACCCTCTTAAACTTGTACACACACACACACACACACACACACACACACACACACACACACACACACACAGACTTAGAAAAAAACAAGAAAGAGAGACACGTGTCTATAATGTGCACACACACATGATATTTCCCAGAGGCATATCATACAAATTGTGACTGGATGTCTGAACGCAACATGATCTTTAGGCAGAAGGCAGAGAGCGTAACGACTGCTCCGGGGTGATGAGGAATTGGACCATTTGGAAATGGGAGCATATTCATAAGGGTAATGATTTTATTCGGTCAATAGCAATAAAATAAACAAACCAAAGCATTTGCCAAGAAGCAGCGATATTCCTGTTAGCAATGGGGCGTTGGTGGGGACTTGTAAATTGAGATGAACTATTTCAGTTTTGTCAATAATCTGTATTAAATGGCTCGGGACTGCACGTGTAGCAGATATGAGGCAGAGTCAGACAAAACCGTAATCTCCGTTTTCAAAAGCGTCATATTTTCTTCAAATATATCATTTTGTTTTTGTGTTATTTTTGAACAAGCACATTTGTCATGCTGAGAGAATGGGCCACACCTAGTCACTCTGGTTTTTTTTTTTTCACCAACCCACACAAATCTGCCAGACGTGGTCCAAATACAGCTAGACAAATTATCATAGAAGTCGGTCAAAACAAATTGGCACAAAGCCAATCTCTCCGGTCTGCCTGCCCGACTGCCCGCTGCCAGCCTGCCCCCACCCCCCTCTACCCCCAAACCACCCCACCTACCGTACCTATCCTACTCCTCCCTCCCTTACATTACAGGCCCCTACCAAAAGGTCAGGCTGTCATCTAATTTGATCCCAGCCTTGGCGAAGCGAAGAGAGGGGAGGGGAGGGGAGGCAAGGCGCGGCGAGGGGAGGGCTGGCTGGCCATTGTGGTGAGTGGCTGATGCTGCTGCTGCTGCAGGTGCTGGCTAGCTGGCAGGTGGGGATACGGCCCGGCTTTGTCCCCTTGATCTTCCTGCCCCCCGTGTGTCCGACTCATTGATCACTCGTCACATCCTACCCTCGAGCCAGCTGGGAAAACGAGAGGAAGAGAGAGAGCTAGAGGGAAGAAGAAGAGGGAGCGTAACAGACAGAGACAACTAGAGAGAGAGAGAGAAAAGAGAGGAGAGAAGAGGAGAGGCGATGAGAGGAGAGGAGAGGAGGGGAGAGAAGAGGAGAGGAGAGAGAGCGAGAGAGAGAGAGAAAGAAAGAGAGAGAGAAGAGAAGAGGGGGGTACAGAGGGGAACAGACATAGATAAGGAGAGAAGAAAGGAAACAAAAAGCTACCACGGAAGATGGGGGAAAAGTCAGAGTGAGAAAAAACTGAGGAGAAGAAAGAGAGAGAGGGACACAGAGAAGTAAAGGGATAGGCGGGGAGAGAGAAAGAGAAATAAGGAAGGACGGATAGAGGACGAAAAAGAGAGGAATAACCTGAGGGCGAGAAAGAAAGAACAGAAGAAAAGTAGAATGAGAAGAAAAGGAAAGAGAGAGAGATAGACAGAGAGAGAGAGAGAGAGCGAGAGAGAGAGAGAGAGAGAGAGAGAGAGAGCGCTACAGTCCCTGGTCCCCTCATCAGGCTGGCTGAGAGGAGAGAGCGGGAGAGCCAGACGCGTCCATCTCCATCATGTGCGGGCGCCTCAGTGGGCTCCAGTCATTAGTGGCCTGGCTCCCACCTCAGGATATCACAGCCCAGCAGGAGGGCCCACACACACACTCTACTGGGAGACAGGAGGAGAGGAGGAGGAGGAGGAGGACAAAAAGAGAGGGATGAGGAGAGGCAGGGAGAGGAGAGGAGAGGAGAGGAGAGGAGAGGAGAGGAGAGGAGAGCAGAGGAGAGGAGAGGAGAGGGGAGGAGAGGGGAGAAGAGGAGAGGAGAGGAGAGGAGAGGAGAGGATCCCACAGCACTGCAGGAGGCCCCCACACACACTCTACTACAGCACTCTACTGGGAAGACAGGAGGAGATGCAGGCGGGGAGGAGGACAAAAGAGAGTGATAAGGAGAGGCAGGGAGAGGGTGAATGAAGAGAGGAGAGGATAGAGTGATAAGGAGAGGCAGGGAGAGGGTGAATGAAGAGAGGAGAGGATAGAGGGATGAGGAGAGAAAGAGGAAAGGGTGGAGGATATCACAGCCCAGCAGAGGGCCCCACACAGAGACCTCTACTGGGAACACAGGAGGAGACATAGAGGAGGGGAGGAGAGGGAGGAGAGGGAGGAGGGCGAGAGGGACAGGATGAATGAGGAAGAAATGGGAAGGAGGGGGGTGAAAGAGGAGAGGGGGAGAAAGGAGGGTCACACAGCCCTGTAGGAGGTCCCTGTCACAGACCACTCTGTAAACACAGGAGGAGGTGGAAGGAGACGGAGGCAGAGGAGGAGAGGAGAGGAGATGGGTGGCAGTCAGAGAAGAGGAGAGAGGAAGGAATTAGAGGGGGTGAAAGGAGAAGAGAGGAGAGAGTGAGAGGCAGAGAGAGGGGAGGAGGAAAGGGGAAGAGCTAGAGAGGAGTGAGAGAGGAGAGTGTGGTAATATGAGAGAAGAAAAATAGAGGAGAGGATGAAAGAGGAGAGGGGGCGGAAGGAGGATCACACAGTGCCACAGGAGGGCCCCCCACACACAGACTACTCTACTGGGAACACGGGAGGAGGTGGGGAGGAGGAGAGAGGACAAGAGAGAGGGGTGAGGACAGGAAGAGAGAGGGAGAAAGAGGAGAGGACAGGAGAGGAGAGAAAGGAGAGGGGGCGAGACAGAAGAGGAGTGGAGAGCAGAGTGGATGGTGAGAGAAGAGGGAGGAGAGAGTGTGAGTGAGGAGAGGAGGAACAGAAGAGGAAGAAAATAGACAAAATAGGATTGATTGATTGGTGAGAGAGGAAAGGAAAGGAGGCGAGTATAGGAGATGTTGGTGAGGAGTAGAGCAGGGAGATGGGGAAATGAGAGGGAGGCGAGAGGAGAGGAGGGGAGAGGGGGAGATGAAGTAGTGTGACAGCGTCAAGATGGTGAGGAGAGGAGAGGAAAGGAGGATAGAGGAGAGGATGAGAGGCGGAAACAGAAGACAGACAGAAGAGATGGGGTTGGAGAAGAGTTTAGAGGAAGATAAGAGTTGGAGATGAGGATGAGAGGAAAATGAGAGTAGGAGACGAGGATGGTTTAAGGTGAGAGGCAAGAGAAAAGGGGGAGATGAGAGAGGGCAAGATGAGGGGGCGATGAGAGTAGGATGAGTAGAGAATAGCAGAGGTTGACGCTGAGAGACGCAAGTATGAGAGGAGGATGAGAGAGGGGAAGATGAGAGGAGGATGAGAGTAGGACAGAGGAAGAGAGGAGGAATAAAAGAGGTTGAGGCAGAGAGAGACGCAAGTAGGGGAGAGGAAGATGAGTAGGGTAGAGGAAGATGAGCGGAGGATGAGAGGTAGAGAGTAGAGAAGGTTATGGATGAGAGGAGGATGAAAGAGGGCAAGACGAGAGGAGGATGAAGAGGCTGGTCTTATCTGTTTAAGGTCGTCCTGCGCTGTGTATGTCAGGGAGGCTCCATGGCCTAGATATCCCTGACACATCCAGGCCTCTCTGTTGTCAAATCTACGCCCTGTGTTCTCCTGCCATGTTAAATTTAGTCTCTTCAATAACAGCGCCTCTTTATTACCATCCTGTGGCATTTTATCACACTTTAAAAGGAATCGCACAATTACATTTGGCCAGCTACTGACAGGTGGTGATTTTTTTTATATAAAAAAAAGATCATCGCTGTCTTGTGCTGTAGCCAATGGTTTGGTAAGCGGATGACAACTGCCAAGCTTTAAAGGTGAGCGGAAGACTTTTGTGTGATTTAAAAACATGACCTTGGTCCCTGTCTCTCCAGAGGTCACCTCATTTCTCTGATAAGCTGACACATTCCATGTGTCATCGTGAGACTTCCCACTGTGCAGGGGGACTGAGTAGGGGGTTGTTGTGTCTTTGTGTGTTTGTGCTCGTGTGTGTGTGTGTGGGTTGGCAATTATCCTCTTCCGATTCAAAAGGCCAGAAACAAATGCTAGCAGGTGTGAACAGGAGTCACTGAGGCTATGGAGTGTGTGTGTGTGTTGTCTGTGTGTCTCCCTCTTTCTGTGTGTGTGTGTGTGTGTGTGTGTGTGTGTGTGTGTGTGTGTGTGTGTGTGTGTGTGTGTGTGTGTGTGTGTGTGTGTGTGTGTGTGTGTGTGTGTGCGTGTGTACGTGCGTGCGTGCGTGCGTGGCCACTCGCACCCACCCCCGCCCGCACGCACAGTCGAAATATGTGGATTTTTGCCGACAATGCCTGTGCCCTGACGCCTGAGGATGTCAAGGCCTGGTGCGTGAGTGTGTCATTTTAATCAGAGCGGCGTCTCGCGGGTGAGTGCAAATGTACAAGCAGGTGTTCAGGGCCGCCCCCTCCTCAGCTGTTGACAGCTGTGATATTTCTGTTCGTTCTCAGGAGCCATGAGATGAGGCTACAGCTATACAGCAAACCGAGAGACGATATGGACACACGCTATTCTGTAGTGTAGTCATGGAAACCGACGGGGGCCCTAGCGTGGTAGGGCACACCTCTACTATGCGGCTGACTCGGGTTGGATTCCGGCCCGGGTCCTTTGCCGACCCTTTCCCGTCTCTCTTCTCCCAACTCACTTCCTGTCACTACATTGTCCTATTTCATAACTAGAAGCACTCCGAGAGCGCAGACCTCCGCCAAGGAAGCTGCTTGATAGAGCATTTGACTATGTTACACCCTAAGTCTTTCTGCCTTCTTTTTGAGTAGTTCCCGCAATTCAATTTCTGGTCACTAGGGGCGTCTAGATTGATAGGGCAGCAATGGAGAGGGATCTTGAAAAAGGTCCTGGTTCCGTTTCTTGCTCCGGATCACCACCAGAATTTAATCACTTGTTCCTTGGGTCATTACTAACAACTCTGCTAAGTTTCAGCCAAATCCTTTCGCAAGTTTTTTAATTATCCTGCTGACAAACAGACAGACAGACAAACAGACAAACAGACAGACAGATTAACAGACAAACCAACGCGACCGAAAACATTACCTCCTTGGCGGAGGTAAAAAAAAACCTAATGAAAGCTTGAACAGCCCCCCCAAACCAAAAGGAAACCAACGGGGAGGAGAAAGGGGTCCAGTTGGCACGGGTCCAGGGAGAGAGGGAGCCCAAAATTGGCTTTTCTTTTTTGTTCCTACGACTTTATTGATGATAGGACAGCTTGAGAGGTGGACAAGAAGCGCATGGGGAGAGAGATGGGGAAGAGTCGGCAAAGGACCCGAGCCGGGAATATAACCCGGGTTGGCCGCATGGCAGACGAGTACCCTACCGGTTGACCACAGCAGGGCCCAAAATTGACTTTTCATTACATTGCTTTTTTTCATCACTAGCTAACATGGCTAATACGTAGATGTTAATTTCACTAGCCAAACACACAATCACTAATGGGTCAAACTGGCAAGTCGGTCTTTTACTAAGTAAGTTGGTCTTTTCTATCAGTCAAACTGAAATTCCACCAGCATTTTGCCGGTTGGCTGGTATTACACTGTAAGAGCCCTGATTGTATGTATTGGATGGGGGGCTCTGCTTTTTCATTCAACTTTGTCCTGGGCCCGGCAGAAGAGCGTAGTAGAGGCATTCAGAGAACATTCACTACACAGCCGGCAGATGATTTGGATTCACATTATTCTGTAGTATAGTAAAGGCATTCAGTCACGGAGCATTCACAGAGAGCAGAGCATTCAGACTAGAGAGAGTGTAGGCTGCATTCATTCTGCACGACCTCAAAGGACTGCTGGAGAGAAGAGAGGATGAACATTGGTTTGATGCATAGAAATACATACAAAAGTCTAAAATTCATATTCTCTCTTGTGCTAATCCTCCCTTTCTCGTGCTCTTGCACACACACACACATACACACACACACACTTAGAAAGTCACACAGTTAAGCATACACACTTCAACACTTAATCTTAAAGTTAAACAAACTCACACACACATATGCACACGTATACACACGCACGCACCTAGAAAGTCACACAGTGTCAAACATGCACACTTCAAGACTTACAGTTACAAACTCACACACACACACACAATAACCACACACACATTACGATCACACATACACACACAACAAACACAGTCATACACACACACACACACACACACACACACACACACACACACACACACACACACACACACACACACACACACACACACACACACACACACACACACACACAGCATAAAAATATGTGCGTACTTAGGCAGGAAAAAATGTCCAAACTAGATATGCTGCCGACACATCATTACTCGTCGCAGCATGAGGCCCATTCAGCAGAAACACACCATGTAATTGACTGATGCCCACTGTCACAGCTGTCTCTCGAACCGAGAGCATAAATTGGGCTGGCGGATGGGGACTGGCTGCTGCCTGCCATGGCTGTACTCTCTCTCTCTCTCCCTCTCTCTCTCTCTCTCTCTCTCTCTCTCTCTCTCTCTCTCTCTCTCTCTCTCTCTCTCTCTCTCTCTCTCTCTCTTTCTCTCTCTCCCAGGGATCAAGCTGGAGAAACAGCAGTGGGGGAAGAGGGGGGGCAGGGAGAGAGAGAGAGACAGAGAGAGAGACAGACAGAGAGAGACAGAGACAGTGGGAGAAGGGGTGGCCATAGAGAGAGAGAGAGAGAGAGAGAGAGAGAGAGAGAGAGAGAGAGAGAGAGAGAGAGAGAGAGAGAGAGAGAGAGAGAGAGAGAGAGAGAGAGAGGAGAGGGGGGAAAAGGGGAGAGGAGAGGAGAGAGTTCATGAGTGTGTGTGTTTGTGTGTGTTCATGTTGGAGGATGGGTGGTGGTTGTAGCATATACTATAGCATATTGGCGATATACATATTAGAAATTGTGTGTGTGCGTGCGTGCGTGCGTGCGTGCGTGCGTGCGTGCATGCGTGCGTGTGTCATGTACATTATGTGTGTGTGTTCATACATGTCAGGGACAGATCACAACCGAGAGACGCAGGCAGGCACCCACTGGTCGTCCTCGTTAGGCACTTGTCCTCGTTATAGCCATCCATAGCAGTGGCAGCAGAAGCGGCGATGTTGGCGGCAGCGGTAGGGGCAGCGATGGTGGTGGTCTGTTTGTGGAGTAAGAGTCCCCCTCATTAGGCCTCTATTCATTAAGGGTGCGGGAGATGGAGCCTGCACAGCACACTCCACAGTGTCAATTCATCACTTAGAGATTCGAAGGTTAACACTCATAGTGCTGACCCAACTCGCTAAGTGTTGAACTAACACATGTAAAATGTCTTTCCAGTTGAGGGTTCGCCTCCACAACACCCAGGCAGGCAGGCGGTCTCTGGGGCCATCAAGTGCAGCTGAGAGAGAGAGAGGACGCTAAGGATGTTAGACTTCCGCGCACTGCTCACTGTGAGCACTCTACTCTGCTCACTCACTCGTACTGTATTTATGAACTCAGCGGCTGCCCATCTAAGGATGTAAAAAATAACAGCTTTTTTTCCAAAACGCTATATATCCATGTAAAGGGGGTATATATCATCGCACACTGGTCTTCTTTGCTGGTGGTTTATTTGGTGAAACATGCTGTTCACCAAATAAACTACCTTTGTGCAGTGATTTATCCCCCCTTTACTTGGATTACTTTTGCTGAACATCGCCAGCACCTGGACAGTGGTTGTGCACAGGGACTCTGCTTATCCTATATCCATTTTGGGGGCAACATGGATCAGTGGGCAAGTGTGCCATACCATTAGCCTACGCCAGGGGCCCAGGTGGCTGTTTTCTGATATCTCCCCATCATCTCTCTCTTACACTCATTTGCTGTTACCATCTTTGACTATCCTATCTCAATAGAGGCTAAAAATATATTCTTTTTAAAGAGTGTTTGTATTGTCTTTGTTAATATTGTTGAAATCAGTGTTTTAATGTTGGATTTTTTTATGGGAATATCAGATAACATTGACCTAGTTCCATTTGTTCCTGATATTGTCTTGAAGCAGCTTTTTTATGTTTAAAATGAAGTCTTCTTTTTTTTACGAAAGCGAGCTGCTGTTTCTGCAACTGCTGTTTGAGTGGGGGAGTGGGGGTTCACTGTTATGGGGAGTTGCTAAAAGCAGGGCCACCTGACAACAATGCCCAGGCCGGGGACAAAGTCAATTAAAAGGCCCCCCTCCCAATGAATATAATGTAATTAGGACCCAATTCCAGGCCGCCTTTTTCCCTGGGCCCGCGACAACTGACTCCTTTGTCCCACGCTGTCGGCTTCCCTGGTTGAGAGCATAATATATACAGAGAGAAATGCATTTATTCTCCAACACAAGCATTCACACACAGACACTTTCTGTCACATATAGTAGTTAATTGGATTCATTTTAATCACAAATCAGACGCTATTCTTCTGTGGTACAAGCACACAGCGAAAGAGCAAAGCAAAACAAAGTGTATGCGTATCACACACACACACAAACACACACACACACACACACACACACACACACACACACACACACACACACACACACACACACACACACACACACACACACACACACACACACACACAGAGGTATTTGTGAAAGCATTCAGCCATACACTCATAGAAAACCCATCTGCTCCCTTCGCTCTCAGACCACCTCACCAGAGCTGACAGGACATGGCAAGGTCGCGCAGGTTATTTGTTGCGTCAGGCTGATGATGATGACACTCTCACACTCACATACGCACAGGCACACACACGCACACGAACGTGCGCACGGACGCACACACACAAAGACAAAGAGATACATACGCACACAAAAACACAGATACGCACGCATAAACCCCCTCATACGCAAGTGCAAGAGCACAAGCGCAAGAGAGACTATATCTCTTTCTTTCTTTCTCTCTGTCTCTGTCTCTCTCTCTCTCTCTCTCACACACACACACACACACACACACACACACACACACACACACACACACACACACACACACACACACACACACACACACACACACACACACACACACACACACACACACACACACACAGCTATTTCCAGGAAAAGAAGTGTATACCAAGGACAAAACATGAGTCAGACACCTGAACACACTATTGAATCTGCATGGTGAAAACCTGTCTTGATACTGTGCTGTTCAACAGAGAAGGCAGTCTGACACAAGAGCTTTTGCACGGTAGTAAAGCTGTATGCTTGAGTTTTATTTTCTTTGGAAAATATACGCAGATATTCATTTTCATGTAAAAACTTTTTGTCGAGAGCAGCATTTGACAGAACATCGAAAAAAAACAGAGTTCACACACTTAAGAAGAAGAAGACTTTCACTGAGGTCACAAATACAAAGTCCTTTTTTCCCACCAAGGCAAACAGGTCTTCACACTTTTTTTGTGTTTTTTTTGTCAATATTTGTTCTTTTTTTCTTGAGTCAAAACATCTTTTTTTCAAACAACAAAATGAGAAACGACTTCCGTGTTGAATCAGCTGACAGGACCCATCTGACGGAGCAGAAGGGGAGCGAACTCGGCAAGCAGAAAAACCAAACACTTCACAAACACACACCACTTGTCGACACTGTGTCCCACTCAATGGTTCGTTTTTGTTTGTTTGTTTGTTTGTTTGTGTCGGGGAAGACGGTTGAGTTTTTGCAGCGAGAAGAAAGTATCATCTCAGGAACATTTGATAGTATACTCATATGTTTATATATAATGTATATTATACTGATATAGATATATAGAGAGATAGATATATGTGTCGTATATAAATAGAACATTTGTCTCACAGTCTTACAAAGAAGTAAAAAGTTTACAACACTCCAGTTAAGAACTCCAGTTTTTAAACATCCAAAGTAGAACCATTGAACCGTAAAGCCTCATAGGCTACAGTTCGTACACAACCGTCTCAAACAGAGCTGCATGACCATTGGGGATTCGCAGAAGACGCTCCAAAAACACATTTTTGGATTAAGAATATTAGACTGGATGAAAAATACCACAAAAAGCGAACACACAAGTGTGAATTAGGCGGTATTAACTAGCCTCAACAACAACGGCTCTCTGAAAAGGTCATTGTCTGATTAATTCAGAGTACTATTTTTAACATTCCTTTTTTTACATCACCATTTTTTTTTTTTAGATCGCCATTTTTTATTCTCTGAAAGGTTTTCCCAGACACTTTTGGCCAAAGTGTCTGAATTTTGGGCTTTAATTCAGTTGTCGGCTCCGAGTCAGTTAATGACTTGGCAAGATCATATATTTCCTCTAATTCAGAAAAATATGTTTTCTAAACACCTGTTTATTGGCAGGGGTAGATGTAGTCTACAAATGTGTAATTGCTCATGCACTTCAAACAAACCAAAAAGTGATCTCCTTGGGCATGTTCTGTTGTCTTGTTTTGTTATTTTGTATTTTTCAGTGTCTTCTGAGGTCACAATGGGAGAGACTGATTGGCTCGCCTCCACCACAGTTAAATTCTGCAGTGCTAACTCAACACTTAGAGGGCTGCACCAACACCATGGGGTGTTCAAATTCAACTCCCTAGGTATTCAACTGACACTGTAACATTTTACTGTGTGCGGTGAACGCATTGCATCACACCCAGCACCCCTTCCCACCACCACCCCCACCCCCCTTATCCCTCACTTTGCAGTAACACAACGGAGAAATAATAAAACACAGCTTCGGGCAACAATTACAATCACTGTCATATTCCCCAGACCAGCAGGAGGCGACGTCTCCCCCTCCGAAAAAAAAGAAAAAAAACACCTGGCGCTATAAACCAATTACCAATGTACAACAGCGGCATCGTTGCTGCAGCTTCTTCTTGGGCTTCAGGTTTTTTTTGTTTGTTTTTAAGACACACGACAGAGATTTGTCCCTCGCTTTGGGAAACCTTTTTCACCCCCCCGGGTCCCTCTGGTAGAGCAGTTGGTCGACTACCACCTCATTAAAACATTGCATACACAGAGATGCATATCCGTGACACATGCACACATACACGCACATCCATACAGTAGCAAATTCCCTCTCTTTCACACACAAACACACACTGTCTCTCTCTATCTCTTTCTCTCTTTCTCTCTCACACACATACACATAAACACATGCACACACACGTGCACACACACACACATCAGCACATGCACAAGCATAACCACACACACACACACACACACACACACACACACACACACACACACACACACTCATAGCAGTTGAATAATCCAAGACATACACACTCATACAGAAACACACACTCATGACATGTACACATGTCTTTACCGGCACCCCTCCCACTCAAATTTTCTGCGTCATAACATTACTCATTCATGTGCATGTGTGTGTAAGCGTGTGCATCTGTGTGTGCGATTGTGTGTGTGTGTGTGTGTGTGTGTGTGTGTGTGTGTGTGTGTGTGTGTGTGTGTGTGTGTGTGTGTGTGTGTGTGTGTGTGTGTGTGTGTGTGTGTGTGTGTGTGTGTGTGTGTGTGTGTGTTTGCGCATACATGTGTGTATGTGTGTGCATGTATTTGTTTCTGCATGGAAATATAGCCATAAGCGTTATTTGTGAGTTTGGAGAGAGTCTATGCATCAGTGAGCATATGCTATTCCTCGGCGCTCGATCCCTAGTGGTCCCTCATAACAAGCCTAAAACAGTAAACAGCTGTCTGCCTGTCACCCTGCTCACTGCGACGGTAAACTTCAAGTGACTCACCCCCCCACACCCCCCCCCCCCCCACCCACCCCTGCGCACAAGCAACCCGTTTTTCCCTATGCCCCAAACACCCAAGCAATCACAAAAACACAACCCTGGTGAATCTCTCAAATTCTTTGTGTTGTACGACTGCCAACCCACCCACCCAAAAAGGCTTACCCCCCCCTCCACACACACACACATACTCCCCCCCCCCAACAGCCAGTCTCAGTTCTTCACTACACCACACCACCAGACACGCTCCTTCTTCAAACACTTGTTCGCTTGTACCACGTGGGCACAAGACATCAGGCACGCATTTCTCCTCGCCACAATTCCACTGCCAATTTTTTGTCTTGTTTGACGAATGCTTCTGCTTCTGCTTCTGCTTTTTCTGTTTCTGTTTCTGTTTCGCGCTCTGCCGTGCCAGGGGTGTGGGGTTCGGGGAGTTGTTGTGTCGGTGTTGTTGGTGGTCCGTGGTGGGGGGTTGTCACTCGAGCGCTAGGACTCGAACAGCCCCCCTTTCAACAACAACAACAACGTGGAGCTTTTATTTATTTGTGTTTTTTGTGTGTCATCTTCAGATCATCTTCATGTTGACCCGTCGGGGCCCGCTGGTTTCGGCCACCTCGTTGCCACCGCCAGCCTTGCGTTTCCGCGGCACATACTGGATGTCCACGCTGCCCCGGTGCTTCCCTTTGCCGCGGCTCCACGCAAACAGCAGCAGGAAGCAGAAGAGCACCACCCCCAGGAAGCTGAGGCAGCCCATGGCGGTGGACACCAGGATGGTGGTGAAGTCCAGCGTCACGCGCACACGGGCGTACCGATCCGTGCCGTTGCCGTGCAGCGACGCATTGTGCGGGCTCGCTAATCCGTGGTGCCCGTTATAATCTCCGTCCACGTAGTCGTAGTGATGCAGGTGGCTGCGATTGGCCAGCAGGGCTCGGTCGCGAGCCGGCAGGGTCTTGACGGCCAACGACGCGGACAGGCTGGCGTTGCCCGCCGGGTTGGACGCCACGCACACGTAGACGCCGCTGTCCTGCTGCTCGGCCATGCGCACCTCCAGCGAGCCGTCCGAGTGGACCACCACGCGGCCCGTGCTCTTGACCGTCAGGTGGCGACGGCTGGGCGTCACCCAGGAGACAGAGGGCGGAGGGGCTCCGTCGGCGCTGCAGTTGAGCCAGGCCCTCTGGCCCTCCTCCACCTGCACGGGCTGGGTCGCCACGGCGATGACCCGCGGCTTGGTGCAAGTGACCAGCCGGGCCAGAAGAGGGTCGGCCCACATCTCGCGGAGCGTCTTGGAGGCCAGGGAGGCGGGCGCGCTGCACTCCGGCGGCGCGTCTTCCGGGTTCTTCTTGTCGCCGGCGTGCAGCAGCGGAGGCGCCCTCTGCAGGAGCCAGCGGATCCGACAGTCGCACACCAGCGGGTTGCGGCCGAGCAGCAGCGTCTGGAGCGTCCCGGCGTCCACCGGGAAGGCGGAGCGCTCCAGCGTGGCCAGCCGATTGGACGAGACGTCTAGCAGGCGGAGCGAGTAGGCGCCCAGGAAGGCGTCGGGTTCCACGCGCTCCAGCGCGGACGAACGCAGCCGCAGTTCCTCCAGGCGGCCCAGGCCCCGGAACCCCCCGGCCCTCAGCACCCGCACCCGGCTGTGGGAGAGGTTGAGGTGGGTGAGGTGCCGGAGGTGCCCCAGAGCGGGCACAGCCGACAGGTTGGTGTGGGTGACGGCCAGCGTGGTCAGGTTCAGCCCCAGGAACGCAGGGCTGGGCAGGGCCTCCAGCAAGGGCAGGTGCCGAAGCTCCAGGTGCCGGAGGCGCGGCATGTTCCGGAAAACGTGGGGCGGCACCTCGGCCACGTTCAGCTGGCTCAGCCTCAGGCTCTCCAGCCCCCGCAGCTGGGCCAGCGCTTGGCCGGGCACGGCGCTCAAGTTACACCGCTCCAGAGCCAGTTGCCTCAGCGACAGCAGCCCGCGAAAGGCTCGCGGGGCCACAAACACCAGCTCATTGTCGCTCAGCTCCAGCGTCTCCAGCAGAAGCTGGTCTTCAAACGCGTCGTCCAGCAGGATCACCAGCTTGTTCTGACTGACGTCCAGCAGCCTCAGGTCGCCCAGCCCGCCCAACGCCCCTCGGGGCAGCAACGTCAGCTGGTTGCCCCTCAGGCGCAGAGAGCGCATCCGCGGCTGGGCCCGGAAACTCCCGGGCTCGACGGACGACAGCAGGTTGGCGCTGAGGTCCAGGTCCTCCAGCTGCTGCAGCTGTGAGAAGTTCTGCGGCGCCAGGCTGCGCAGCTTGTTCTTGCTGAGGTCCAGCACCCGCGTCTCGATGGGGATGCCCTCGGGGATGGAGGCCAGCCGCCGGCGGTGGCACGAGACGGAGCGCGTGGGCACCGAGCACTCGCAGCGGGCCGGGCAGCCCGCCGCCGGCGTCAGGAACAGGAGGAGGACGACGACGAGGAGAGGGAGGAAGAGGAGGAGGTGAAGGCGGAGGCGGAGGAAGGAGGAGGAGGAGGTGGAGGAGCGAGGAGCCGGAGGAACGCAGGGGGCCAGAGAGAACACCATGACCAGATAGAACTGCAGCAGAGTAGAGGAGAGGGGAGAGAATGGAGTAAAGGGGGGAGAGAGGGAAGGAGGGAGAGAAGGAGGGAGGGAGAGAGATGCGGCAGGTGGAGAGACAGAGAGAGGGAGAGAGAGACATAGAGAGAGAGAGAGAGAGAATAGAGAAGACAGAGAAGAACGGAGAGAGATGAGGCAGGTGGAGAAATAGAGAGAGGGAGAGAGAGAGAGAGAGAGAGAGAGAGAGAGAGAGAGAGAGAGAGAGAGAGAGAGAGAGAGAGAGAGAATGGAGTAGAGAGGGAAGCAGAGAGACAAGAGAGAGGATGGAAAGGGAGGCAGTGAGAGGGGCACAGCAGGTTTAGAGAAAAGGTATGTGAGAGAGAGTGACAGTGATTGAGAGAGAGAAGCAAGATAGGTGGATGGAAAGTGAGATAGAAAGTGAGAAAGGCAAATGCAGGCAGGATACGTGGAGGGAGGGAGGAAGGGAAGGAGGAAGAGAGAGTGGGGTGGTAGGTGGAGAGAAAGAGTTGGAAGGGAGAAAAAGAGAATTAGACAAGATCAGTGCTGAGACAAGACCAACCGAACGAACACAACCCATTGAAAGCCTCCATTACACTTGAATGGGAGGCAGGGAAGAAGCAATTGAGTGAATGATAGGAAGCAGGCAGAGATCTGTATCAAACAGCGCATTTAAAAACAGAGAGAAAGCAGCCAGAGTGAATAAGAGAGACAGAGAGTCGGACAGAGACAGAGACAAAAAGGCTGATAAAGACAGAGGGATAGAGAGAGCACGAGGGAGAACGAGAGAAAAGCAGAGAGTGCAAGAGAGAGAGGTACATAAAATCTGGGAGGGGAAGGAATGGGGAAGAGAGGAGAGTCCCCTGTTGAAAGCTTGTATTTGACAGGAGAGGAGAGGAGAGGAGGTGGAGGGGTGAGGAGGAGAGAAGGAGAGGAGAGGAGGTGGAGGGGTGAGGAGGAGAGGAGGAGAGGAGGAGAGAGCTGACTCTGCAGAGATAGGGAAGAGATAATGAGGGAGATAAGGAAAGTGAGTAGAAAAGTATTTCAGGCGGGAGACTGGGATCAACAGAAAGAAAAGCAGAGGAGGAAAGGCAAAAGGCACAGGGGAGAGGGCAATAGAGGGGGGGGAAGAGAGAGGGAGCACAAGGGAGAGAGAGAGCAGTGGGAACGTCAAAAGGCAGAGAGAGAGAGAGAGAGAGAGAGAGAGAGAGAGAGAGAGAGAGAAGGGAGAAGGGAGGGAGGAAGGGGTGATGAGAGAAAGAGCAGTGTGGGAAAGACAAAAGGCAGCCAAAGAGAGATACTGTAAATAGATAGAGAGAGAAAGAGAGAGATAGAGAGAAAGAAAGAAAAATAGAAAGAGAAAGAGAGAGGGAGGGGTGATGAGGGGAGTTAGAGGAACAGATGGAGGTAGCCAAAGGCTGCAGAGTTGTAGATGCTCCCGTAACGAAGCCAAAGAGGCACACATATAAACACACAACACACAAGTACAAAGACATTGGCGCACACACACACACACGCACACACACACACACACACACACACACACACACACACACACGCACGCACGCACGCACGCACGCACGCACGCACGCACGCACATACACACACACACACACACACACACACACACACACACACACACACACACACACACCTTTTTTCCCCTCCCTGAATCTTGCCTCTTCTGTAAGCCCTCGTCTGCTTATTCCTCGCTGTGACAGGCCCAGTGTATATTGATTGCCACACACACACACACACACACACACACACACACACACACACACACACACACACGAATAGTCGAATAGACCTCGCCAAACACGGCGTTGCCATGGCAATCTCACGCTCCCTCGTCTCCAGCATCGCGGAGCCAATCAGAGGCCATGCAGACATTCCACAGGTTTGGAGATGCACACCGAAAACACCAGAGAGCAGAGATGGAGAGAGAGAGAGAGAGAATGAAAAAGAGAAAGAGTTACATCAGAGAGAACAGAAGAGAAAGAGAGAGGGGGAGAGAGATGGGCAAAGAGATAGATTGAGAGAAGCAAGAGAAGAAAGAGAGAGCGAGAGAGAGAGAAGGTTTCGAGTACGCTAAGAAAGATTTGATTTTTTACTGAAAAATGATGCCCTGCAGCTTTCGGTCAATGACTGGTAGATTTAGCGGCAATTAACGGAACAGCAGTATCGGCCCCATAAAAAACCTCAATAAAATAGTATTAATATTACATTAAGGGGGAAGGCACTGTCTTAACTACCCTCAGGAGACCAGGGTCTTCTTCTGTTTTTTTTACCTTTAATTATCTCTGACACACTACACAGCCTATGCCTGGTAACGATCGGTTTCGGAATATCAACATGCGAGCGAATGAGCACGCCTGACCCAGTCTTGTCATGTTGGCCGATCAAATAGAATAGGTCTGCAGACTATAAAGGTTGTAGATGTCAGGAGACAGAGCGTGTAGCATTCTGTTAGCCAAATGTACTGCATTCAGGCAAGCCATGGGGACACAGGGGTCCGTTGTCCCGGGCCCAGGGAGGGGGCCGGGGAGAGTGGGCAGAATTGAGTTGTCACTGACTACATATCTTGTATGTATTGGGTGCGAATATCTGCCATGGTTAACTATGGTTTCACCATGGTTTTAATGTAGTAATCATGGTTTTACCAGGGGAGTTGGACTGTAGATCACAGTATTGCAGGTTCGGATCCTGCCCTTACCTTTCCCTACACCTCCATCCATGGCTGAAGTGCCCTTGAGCAAGGCACCTAACCCCCACAGAGACTGGGGTGTAAGTGTAATGTGTGATGCAATGAAGTGTAATGTAATGAATAATTGAATAACTATAAACTATGGTAAAACCATGGTTAGTTTTCATAGTAAAACCATGGTTAACTTTCGGAAGGGTGTAGTTAAACAATAGTTAAACCATGATTAATCCATAGTCACGAACCATGCCCAAAAAAATCATGAAAACCATGGTTAATTTTCGTAAAGGGGGGCCCTTACAGATGACTTTGTCTTGGGCCTAGCCAAAGCTGTCAGTGGTCCTGACTGTATCGAATGAAGGTCTGCAGCGAAAGGCTTGATACTGCGCTAAAGGTTGTGGAGGACTGCAAAAGCAACAGGGTGTGTAGAATACTGTATGCAGATGGGCCAATGTAGTGCTACTGCAGGGGTTTGGCAATTATTTCGGCCAGGGGGCCGCATTGGGTTTAGAATATTGACGGAAGGGCCAGATGCCACAGAAAATTTGCCCACGTCAATAATAAAACCGTGTATGCTGACATAACTGGGCAGCAATGATATTCCTGCACACTGTAATTAAATGTATATTTAGATGAAGCCTCTTTGGTTAATTTTAAATTCACAAGACTCTTATTTTAGGTAGCATTTTAAGAATGTTGAGTAACCGTTTGAATTTGGATTTAAAAGTTGTCTTTCTTGTAAAGCCTCTGGGGGCCACATGAAATGGCTCAGGGGGCCGAATGTGGCCCCCGGGCCTGAGTTTGCCCACGTCTGTGCTACTGTATAGTTGTACTGAATGAAAGGCCTGTAAACTATTCGGCTTTAGAGGTGGCAAGATATAGAGCAGGGGTGGGGAGCCTATGTCTCGAGGGCCGTTTATGACCCTTGAGGCCATTTTAGTTTTTAGATTTACGTAAATCGATGAGCAGCGGATTTTTCCTTCTTCTTTTACGCGTCGTTGTTTGACCCAGCACCTGTTTTACTGGATGTGTGCGCATCCCTCACACTACTCAAATGTTATGCAGTTTCACATGAAATACCGGTATGACATGTTTTATAAAGAAATTTTTGAAATTGGGGGCGCTGTGGCGCAACGCGCTAAGCCCCCAACATTTGGGCTTTCATGCCCACCCCATGGGGACGCCGGTTCGAATCCGGACGGGGTCATTTCCCAATCCTCCCCCATCTCTCTCTCCCACTCATTTCCTGTCAACATCTCATACTATCCTGTCAATAAAGGCATAAAAAGCCCATTATATATATATATATATATATATATATATATATATATATATATATATATATATATATATATATATATATATATTTATATACAAGAGAATTTCTTAGAAATTACATTCATACTACAACTACGCGTAAGTCATACTTTCAGGGGGCCTAGTGAAGGTGGGGTCTGTTGTAAAGGTGTCTGCCTTCAATATGGCCTAAAGTGCAGGGGGAAATCCTGGATTGTGTTCATAGTATGGCCCTTAGAGGACTTTACACCATTTGAAATGGCCCCTTGAATGAAAGAGTTTTCCCATCCCTGATATAGAGTACTGCTTGGCCAAATAAAATGATGTACCAAAGTCTGCAGGTAACAGCTGTAGAGTGCCAGGGCACCTTGTATACAGGGCCAGATTGAGATGGCCTTAGCCCCATATGCTACAGGTTGCTGGTTGCGGTTGAGCAAATTATAATGTTGTATAAAATATAGATCTGTATGCGATTCAGAGACTGCAGACCGCAAAGGCTGAGGAGAGAAGAGAAGAGAAGAGAAGAGAAGAGAAGAGAAGAGAAGAGAAGAGAAGAGAAGAGAAGAGAAGAGAAGAGAAGAGAAGAGAAGAGAAGAGAAGAGAAGAGAAGAGAAGAGGGGGGGCGCTGTGGCGCAGCGCGCTTAGCCCCCCACATTTGGGCTTGCATGCCCACCCACGGGGACCCCGGTTCGAGTCCGGCCGGGGTCATTTCCCGATCCTCCCCTGTCTCTCAGTCCCATTCGCTTCCTGTCACCATCTTCGACTGTCCTGTCGCATAAAAGCCCCTAAATATATATATAAAAAAAGAGAAGAGAAGAGAAGAGAAGAGACGAGACGAGACGAGGAGAGGAGAGGAGAGGAGAGGAGAGGAGAAGAGAAGAGGAGAGGAGAGCATGTATAGCTGGGAGGTATTGAGGTACAGAGGAGAGCAGAGGAGAGGAGAGCATGTATAGCTGGGTGTGTTTGGGAGGTATTGAGGAGGAGAGGAGAGGAGAGCAGAGGAGAGGACGTATAGCTGGGTGTGTTTGGGAGGTATTGAGGTACAGAGGAGAGGAGAGGAGAGGAGAGGACGTATATAGGTGTGTGTGTTTGGGCGGTACGGTATTGAGGCACAGACGAGGGGCGAGACTAACGGGGGCCACGGCGCAACGGCAGGATTATAAGAGATTCCAGTCGAGCACGGATTGATTACCGCGGGTGGAGGCAGTACACGGCTCGGCTGTACACAAAAGAAGGAGTGTGCTCGGAATTCACACAAAGCCGAGTGTTGGCTGTTAGGGGCAAAAACAGAAAAACACAAGACAAGAGGAAAAAAAACTCAAAGCGAAAAACATAATTTTTCTTTTCCCCTCTTTTATGAAAAGCAAGGCAAGCAGACATGACTGGTAATGAGGTCTCAGTAAAAGTCACATTGTGTGTGTGTGTGTGTGTGTGTGTGTGTGTGTGTGTGTGTGTGTGTGTGTGTGTGTGTGTGTGTGTGTGTGTGTGTGTGTGTGTGTGTGTGTGTGTGTGTGTGTGTGTGTGTGTGTGTGTGAAGACGCTAATAAGACTACCCATTAAAATGCTGCTCCCATCCATTCAGCCGAATTCAGATGAAATCGCACAGGAATTCCCAAGTGGTGGAATGCAACAAGGACATGCCTCCGACTCTCTTGACTGTGCAACACTACTCTCTCTCTCTCTCTCTCTCTCTCTCTCTCTCTCTCTCTCTCTCTCTCTCTCTCTCTCTTTCTCTTTCCTTCTCTCTGCTTCTCTCTCTATATCACACACACACACACACACACACACACACACACACACACACACACACACACACACACACACACACACACACACACGCACGCACGCACGCACACACACACACACACACACACACACGCACACAAACACACACACACAGTCACACACACACACACACACACACACACACACACACACACACACACACACACACACACACACACACACACTTTTCCCTAGAGAGAGCGAGGAAGGCAGCACGACTGTCAGATTGGACAAATAATCCTGAACCCGTCTAAATGAACCTTGTTTATTGCCACGGTAACTATGAGACATGGCAGCTGTGAGGATGAATCTGTGTCCCTCCTTCTGGAGCTCTCTCTCTCTCTCTCTCTCTCTCTCTCTCTCTCTCTCTCTCTCTCTCTCTCTCTCTCTCTCTCTCTCTCTCTCTGAATTGTCTCTGTCTTCTGTCTATCTTTTATCTCTGGCCTTCTCTCTCTCTCTCCAATTGTCTGTCTTATTTCTCTCTTTGCCTCTATCATAACACACACACACACACACACACACACACACACACACACACACACACACACACACACACACACACACACACACACACACACACACACACACACACACACACACACACACACACACACACACACACACACACACACATACACACACACTCAGCACTTATGTGAAGTGTCATTTCTCAAACCTCCTTTCCTCCTTTCCCTTTGCCTTCACAAAGCAAGGCTGTCGTTTGGACCAGTTTCCCAATATAATAGATATATCTGTTACAGCTGCGGTTCTCACGACTTGCCACTTTTACATTTCTACATGCAAGCCTCCTCAACAGTAGCCTACAGAACTGAAGCGCTGCCCGAGCTCTGCCACTCTGAGTCATTTCAAGAACAAACGTCCTCAGAAGAAATAGTCGTCATCTCCCAAAGGAGAGGGATGACTGAGCTGGGAGGGAGAGGAACAGAGAGAGAGAGAGAGAGAGAGAGAGAGAGAGAGAGAGAGAGAGAGAGAGAGAGAGAGAGAGAGAGAGAGATATTTGGTGGGACCTTGGTTTGCGCTCACAATCTTAACAGTTTATCTAAGGTAAGGCAAATGTAGTGAGAAAAAGTCTCTGCTCTTGGCTTTCTCTCTCTGCCAGTGTATGCTGATCCTTCATCTTGTGTGTAGTTCAGACAGAGCCTTTTCGACAGCCATGTCAATAATCCCCTCAATAAGTCACTGTATGGATTTTGAGGGCTAACAGAGGCGCTAACCTCCGAGGCTCCCAGCACAGTTCGAATTCAACTACTTTATTGTACTAGGAGGAGAGGCGATCTTGCATGCTTTATTAAAAGTGCACTATATCGTATTTTTAGGCGTTTTATTTCCATAATTCATGGTGCCCATTCGCAAATGTTACCTTTTACACGAATACTTACACCATCATCTAATTCTAGTAGCCTATTCATTATGAGTTTTCATACATGAAAACTCTATGTATCTTCTCCATGTCCACCAATTTTACATTTCCAGAAATAGACATTTTTAGCAGCACACGTTACTGTACTTTGGTCATTCTATTAAATATCAGTTTATTACTTATTCATGAAAAGATAGGCAGCTCATTTTCAATGACCAGCATAGTTGCAATATACTCTGACCAATCATAGCAATACAGCAAATAGCCTAATTATCAGTTTACGGCCAAGTTACGACTTGTGAACATTTTGATAATAAGAGGGGAAATGACAGAATGGATATGGGGTACCCTTGTACCCTGTACCCTTTATATTCCAATTACTTTAAATGGCATTTTTATCACTTTGGTCTCATCTGATGCTGCAGATGTACAGTAAAATGTGGCATTCAGTCAAGACGATGAGAGTAAAAACAAGCAGAGGAGTGGAGTGACTCTCTAAGTATCAAATCAAATACAATGTACTGAGTGCTGTGTGAGTGTGAAAGAAAATGCTTTTTTGTTAGGCCACATACCAGAATCAGCCCGCCCCCACAACCCCCAGGTGTTTGAAGCCTCATTTGTAATTTCAGCATGAGATAAGAAAAAAAAAAGTGAAAATGGGCAAAATGTCTGCACTGCTGTGAATGATAGATGAAGAGAGCACGCTGTAGTGCCACATACCAACACAACCAGAGAGGGCTGTTTGAAAAAGTGTCCCTCAGATGTTTGGAGCTGATCTGAGCAGCTGGCTCGTGTGTGTGTGTGTGTGTGTGTGTGTGTGTGTGTGTGTGTGTGTGTGTGTGTGTGTGTGTGTGTGTGTGTGTGTGTGTGTGTGTGTGTGTGTGTGTGTGTGTGTGTGTGTGTGTGTGTGTGTGTGTGTTGACAGGATGTTCACACTCAATTCTCCTTGAATGACAGGACGAGCGAGGGGCTGGGGGTTTGAGAGGGGGGGGTGTCCCCTTGTACTGCATAGAGTCGTAGGGGCCTATTAGACAAAAACCAGTGGCTCGTAACATGTTATGTTTACATTATGCATGGGGGTGATCATCCGGCTGACACTTTCATCTGTGGCAAGGCCTAGGAGAGCGAGAGCCGAGCGCACAAAGAAGGATTCTCACATCCTGCCAACATCATAACGCCATTAATACATAATTAAAGGCATGTATATAGAGAGAAAATCCTTTACAGATCAGATGCAATCAACGCCTAGGCTTCATTTAATTGAATCCCGCATCTGTAAGACCTGCCCATTTAGTCGGGGATGTATATTTTTTGAATGATAAAGGGGCCCGTGCATCCTTCCTAAATGATTTATATTGTACAAGAATTAAATGATAAACACGGGCTCAGCGCTACTACCAATTAATCATCTGCTGCGTTCATCTGGATTATCTGCTGTTGAAGTCATTAAGTCCCTGATAATTACTGTGTTATTACATTATCCTTGCACCATGGAAACGGAATACATTAATAATTTGGATTAGGCTCAGCTGCTCTGGCTGTTTTAAGGAACGGAACAACAGGGGCGGGGGGAGGGGGGCAAAGCACAAAAAATTAGCTTTCAATGGATATCTGATGGCTTTGAAGATGTAATCAGTGGGGAAGGTTCATCTGATATGATGTTTTTTTTTTCATCAATGGCATTTCTTCAGAGTCTGTTAAGTAAAACTCGTTTGGTTTAACCTGATCGAAACAACAAGAGGTCAGGGAGAGGAAGCACAAAAATTATCATTTTTCAAATGAATGACTATCGGACTGCTTGTAGGTCGTTTAATCATTCGGAGGAGTTTGATCGATGGAGTTTGTTCAAGATATGCTAATGCCCTTGTTTCCACTGACCTCTTCATGTAGTCGCTATTCTATCATTTAATAATTGAAGAGGTCTACATCTAAAACAGAGTCTGAATGTCAATCTCGCAACATGTGTGGTGGAAGATACTATTTTTTGGCATTTTTATTTGTTTTAAATGGTCTATAAACTATTGGCTCAGCCCAAAAATGTAAACTCATTCACTATTGCGTTATATATTCTGGTCTGTCAGTTGGCATCAGCTGATTCACTATATTTCACACCATAAATAGTGCCAGAGGGAATAAGTTCAGATTTGCCCAATGTGTGCAGTAGCACCTAGCTCTGTTGGGGAAATGGATGAGGAAATATATATTTGACAAGTGGGTTTAAAAATATAGGTGTCAGTATTCTGGGGATGGAGGCAGGCCAGCAGATTTGGTTATGTGGGGTGTGGTGTGGTGTGGTGCAGCAGGGTGGAGAGGTGTGAACTGGGGGTCTCTCTCTCTCTCACACACACACACACATACACTCTCAATATCACTGTCTGACCAACACACACACACACACACACACACACACACACACACACACACACACACACACACACACACACACACACACACACACACACACACACACACACACACACACACACACACACACACACACACACACACACACACTAGGGGTCTCTATCTCTCTCTCTCTCTCTCTCACTCCTCCCACCTCTCCTGGGCAGCGTGCGGTTGAGATGTGGCATCAGATTCTCCACCGCCAAGCATTTCACTTAAATGTTCCAGCATTGCACCACCCTCTTACTGCCAGACCAAGTGGGGCATATCTCCCCTATTGCATGAGCTACAGAACACACACACACACACACACACACACACACACACACACACACACACACACACACACACACACACACACACACACACACACACACACACACACACACAGACAGGCACACACACACACACACACACACACACACACACGCACTCACACACACACGCACACACACACCCCTCCCCTATTTCTCTTTCATTTTCCTCATTCTCTCTCTCTCTCTCTCCCCATCTCTCCCTCTCTCCCCCATCTCTCTCTCATCCACTTTTTCAATTTATCTCACCCTTTCCCACCCCACTCTTTCTCCCCCTCTTGTCACTCCCTCATTCTCTCCTCTCCCTTCCCCTCATGTCTCTCACCTTCTCTCTCTCTAGTGTCTTGCATTTTCTTTCCCATTCTTTCTCTCTCCATCTCTCCTTTTCTCTCTCCTCTACCTCTCTGTCATTCCCCATCCCCTTTCTAATTACTAGATCTACCCCCCCCTCTCTATCTCTCTCTCTCTCATCTTCTTTTCTATTCATTCTCTACCTCTCCTTCTCTACCTCTCTTTCATCACCCTCTTTCTAATTACTATTCCTTCATCACATGCTTTCTATCCTTCTCTCTCTCTTTCTGTCTCCCTCCATCTCTCTGCACCCCCTTACCCTTACCTCACACCCCCAACATCCTCACCCACCCCCCACCTCCCTCTCTCATCTTCTCCTCCATTCTTTCTCACGCTATCCATCTCCTTTTACCCCCTCCACCTCTCTCTGTTCCTCTATTTGTCTGTCAGTGGGTGGTCTCTCGGCATAAAGGGCCCTTGTAACAGAATTAAGTCATGTGCACACAACGGACTGCAGTTATAAGCACCAGCTATACAACACAAGCACACCAGCACACCACCGTCACCACCGTCACCACCGTCACCACCGACTGACCGACCCACCGACCGTCCTGCAGTTCATTACACTGCCGGCATGTCTGGGAAGAGCCACGGCCGACTTTATTAAAGTTTTAATAAGTTGATAATGTAATTTATTCTCACCACGGCATGGCATGACATGGAGAGTCGTGGAGGCGTGGGGAGAGGGAGGGAGAGAGAGAGAGACAGAGAGAGAGAGAGAAAGAGAAAGAGAAAGAGAGAGAGAGAGAGAGAGAGAGAGAGAGAGAAAGAGAGAGAGAGAGAGAGAGAGAGAGAGAGAGAGAGAGAGAGAGAGAGAGAGAGAGAGAGAGAGAGAGAGAGAGAGCATTTTTGCTCTTGGTCGGAGAGAAGATGTCATGCTGTAATGATTTCGATGACTCAAGACGTCTGATGTCACTCCGTCATCATCATCACAGCTGCCTCCTGAAGCCCCACATGCAACGGATTAGTCAAGCTGACAAAACTGCATGGTACGCGCAGACTGCTGGACCATGCAGACACACATACATGCAGCGCACACGCGCACACAGGCACGCACACAGGCACGCACACACAAGCACAAGCACACAAGCACACAAGCACTCACGCACTCGCACGCGCATACGCGCACGAACACACACACACACACACACACACTTGCGCGTTACTATAATATTGCTCAAGTTGAAATTACCTCAATGTAATTGTGGAGTTACTACGTCACATTACTACAGTTACTACATACACTATAATTACTACACTGGTCACTGACTTTTGATTAAACTGTTGGAGTAATTTGACTCTCTCAACTCTCCTTTGTAAATGCTCTGAAATGTTGACACCCTACTGGTATTATCTTTACCTTACAAGTTCTCCTTTCTACATCCACCGGAACTGATTGGAGCTTCTTTGGATGCACTAAATGCCTTTCAAGCTCGAAGAAGAAGTGCAATTGTTTTACAGCTTAAATCATTGGATGGGAGTTATGTGGTGTAGTCCAACATGAATGGGCTGCGCGCCCATTGGCACCCGGGTTCAAATTTGGCCTTGGTCATGGGAGGACAGGGGAGGACCAGGACACGACCTGGGTCGGGAATCGATCCTGGGTTGCCCGTATAGCAGTCCAGTGCCCCGACGTTAGGCCACGTCAGGACTGTCCTTGGTCATTTCCTGTCACTTCCAGTCTCCATTCTTCGCTGTCATAATAAAGGCAAGGAGTCATAAAAAACTCTCTGCAGAAGATGACCTTGATGTAATGTGCATGTACAAACCCCAACTCCGGTGAAGTTGGGACGTTTGGTAAACAGTGAATAAAATCAAAATGCTATCATTTTCAAAACATTCAATCTATTCATTAGATGGAGAATAGTGAAAAGTTGAGAAAAAATATTGTTTTGGGGGACATATGTACTCATTTCTAATTTGATAAATGCAACGGGACGGGACGGGGATCAGTGAAATTTAGTAAACATCCAAATAAGATAAAACAACAAAGAAGAACATTTCAAAATGAATTGTACTGACGGACAATATATGTGTCCAGGTATAAGATCATCACAGAGAGGCTGAGTCACTCAGAATTAAAGATGCAAAGGGAATAATTACCATAGTTATTACATACATTTTTGAATTACCTTTGATTTACCACGATTGAGTGTATATAAGACATATTTTTGTCATTAAAATCATTGTATAGGTTCATGACATCATGAAATATATATTGGCTGTAGTCTCACTCTAGCACTCCAGGAATTAGAGTTAGCCTATTGAAAATTTACCATATTAAGAATGCTTCATGCGTACAAAAAATGATACAGGGGTGGGGTGTAACATTCTCCTATGCACCTGAGCTCACTTGAAATAGACCCAGAAGACATGGGAAACTATCCTTTGCTTACAGAAGTCAGCAGAAGTTGTAGAAGTCAATTCTTTTTGACAATAATAGAGCATTGCACATCCTGTGCTACAGTGAAAATGGACCATCCAACTTGTGTTAGTGCTAACTTCAGAAGTCAGCCTCCATGATGGCATGCGGGTGCAGCAGTGCATTGGTTAAGATGTTCTTACTCATCTGTAGAGTTAAATACAGTGCTGAATGGTATGAATGGGTTTTAAACAGCATGAAAAGCCACTCATGCATTATATTTTGAAGGGAGATGTTCGATTACTGACACATAGTAAGGTCAATTTGCATTCTCTACTATGTTTTAACAGTTTGGCTCCATCATAAGGACCAGCAGGTGATAAAATGGTGGGCTTTTGGTCAAGACCTGTCACACTGTAAGCACTACAGAAAGGAAAACATTGCAAAACATGACAAGGAATACACCCACCATTTAAGATGGCGAAATGATGTCCAAGATAGGAATTAACACTGTTTTTTATATAAAATCATCTCATCGGTTAATGTATTTAACTGTTAAGTGTTGTCTTTTGTTTTGTTTTTAGTCTTCCTCGACATTTGCTGCCTTTTATTGTCCCCGTCCCAACTCTTTTGAGACGTGTTGTTTTTACATATTCATGAATATCCCCCAAAAACAATAATTTTGGTCAGTTTCGATGGCTGATATGTTTCTTTGTGCCGTTCTCCATCTAATGTAAGAATCAGACGTTTTGAAAATGGCAGCATTTTGTTATTATTCACAATTTACCTTGTGTCCCAACTTCTATGGAGCTGGGGTTTGTAATACCGTCATTGGTATTGGCATTGGTCTTCTCACTGACTCATTGTTTTAAAACCACTATATGCAAGGTACAGCCTCTTTTATGTTGAGTGTTTGGATCAGCACCTTCACAATCTAAGTAAATAAGACGGAAGCTTGCTCCTAGCTGAAAAATCTTCTCACTTACTCCCATTATAATACAACAAACTTAAACTACAGCAGAATACTAGACCAAACTCTGCCTATCCCCGACCAGTTAATTAAGGTCTTGCCACTTTCAGTCTGGTCAGTATAACAACAAAAATGACTAAGAAAAACACTGTTAGTGAGGGCAATATTTCCGTGCATATGAATCACCCTTTTCCTACCGCAGTGATAATTGGGCCCACACATGTGTAGTGTGTGTACTACCAAGACCATAAAAATGAACACACACACACACACGCACACGCACACGCACACGCACACACACACACACGCACAACACACGCACACACACACACACACACACACACACACACACACACACATAGCAACACACACACACACACACACACACACACACACACACACACACACACACACACACACACACACACACACACACACACACACACGCACAACACACGCACACACATTTTTTTGTGGAAAATAATATTTGTGCAAGACACATTCACATGCCCTCATCTACACAAATAGATGTGCTGCTAACACATTAGATGACTTATGAGGCAGCCTACAGAAAGTGCTGTCTAATGGGGTCAAGGCTTTTAGGCCTGTGAACTGGACTCTGATAACCTGAATTTACCACCCTTTTCCTAATCCAGACATCTCCAGCTGGTGTAGCAGCAAATACTTGGCGCTATGTACAACCAGTTGCAAGTGACCCCCTCACTCATAGGAATAAGATTCGAGATTCAAGATTCTTTTTAATGGTCCCGAAGGAAATTTGTCTTGGACATACATAGCTGCCACATACACAAAACTCTAATACACATGACGCCAAAAAACAAAAACAACAATAAACACATACATACAGTACATACATACATCCATACATCCATATATCCATCCATACATAGGCCTACATAAAGTGCCCTCATACTCAAGTTCATATCTACTACAGCCTACCACACACATACAGTGCCATGAGAAAGTTTGGGCGCCCTTTTGGAAAATCATTACATAGGTTTATTTCTCGTTGAGCTTTTAAAGTAGCAACTTCATTTTGACATATGTTAAACTGTAGGGAAAGAGAAACATTTCAGCAGTGGAAGAATTGTCATTGGTGTTACAGAAACAATTTTATGTGGATTTAAACAAAAATAGGCGTGTGAATAAATATGGGCACCCCAAAGAAGGTATACCATTAATTTGAAGTAGAGCTCACCTTTGCTGATCTACAGTAATGGCCTGTGGATACTTGCTATTCAA
>NC_085875.1:45564769-45572269 GCF_034702125.1 Engraulis encrasicolus | reverse complement strand
TCCTGGTGGACAGACAGTCCTGATGGGACCGATGGAAGGGGCCACACAAAAACACCAGGGCCTGTCACAACCTGCCTGTGCCCAGCCCAGCCCTGTCTTTGTCTGTTCTAACTGTTTAGTTCAATGTCATACGATGACTGAATGCAGTTGGGTCTATGGTGTAACACAGAGACATGCAGATGACTTAGGCATAAGAGGACACATAGACATAAAAACTGTACATGCACACATTCATGCATACACATTGTGCTGTTTGTATTATACACACAGACAGACAGACAGACAGACAGACACACGCACACACAAACACAGTCAGACACATGCACACAAACGAACAAACTCCCACACACAGCCTACAGGAAGAGCTGGGTAACTTAGCACACTTCTGAGAGTTAAAAAGTGGGTGAAACTGTGCAGCATTGGGTGTCTGGGCCCTCTCATCTCCCTCATGTCATCCGCTGTCCCCAAAAATGGGCTCGTTTCACCTCAACTGACTTCCCCATTTTCTGTCATTTAGACCAGTCTTTCCCAACCAGGGGTACGTGTACCACTAGGGGTACGTGAGCACACTGCAGGGGGTACTTGGAAAAGTGTTATTATTATAACAAATGTATGGAGCAGCCACATCAAGACAGAGAAAATGATATAGAAAATTAATTAGGGGGTACTCATGGCACAACTAAGAGGCTTAGGGGGTACGCAAGACAAAAAAGGTTGGGGAACACTGATTTAGACAACCACACAGAACTGACATTACATGTCACACACAAACATATACTCACAAACAAATACTGACACTCACATGCAAGTACATACACACAGTGTACAGCATACAAAAATAAACAAACATAAAACATGAACATATGCATGTATGCAAGCACACACGCACGTACCTACGTACGCACGCACCTATGCATGCACGCACGTACGCACGCACACACACCGTTGGGTGGAATACTTGTTATTTCTCCTTTCCCTTTAAGCCACGCAATAGATATGCAACTCAGATGTACAGACAGTAGCAAACTAGAGCAACTTGCATTTTTGTGGTCTGGCTTGCAGCTACTTAGTGTTGTCCTTATACGCCCACAGTAACACAGACTAAAACACACACACACACACACACACACACACACACACACACACACACACACACACACACACACACACACACACACACACACACACACACACACACACACACACACACACACACACACACACACACACACACACACACACACACACACACACACACAGTTACAGACATACTGTAGACATAGACACTCCCCCCCACCTGCCCACAGAAACAGAGAGAGAGACACAGAGAGAGAGAGAGAGAGAGAGAGAGAGAGAGAGAGAGAGAGAGAGAGAGAGAGAGAGAGAGAGAGAGAGAGAGGGAGAGGGAGAGAGAGAGCAACATACACACACCAAGGCACACCATTAGGCATAACCCATTAGTGTTTGGGAGGCTAAGTGTCCGGTATATGTGGAGTGACGTGGCGAGGAGAGCTGCTGTGTCACCTGGAGACTGCAGATGGCAGGTGAGGCTGGCAATTAGCGGCACCACTCACTTACACACTGACAATACAGCTCTCCGTCTTATCACTTCATCCATCTCTCTGTTAGTCTGTGTGTCTCTCTCTCCATCTCTCTCTCTCCATCTCTCTCTCTCCATCTCTCTTCATATCTTCACTGTATACTGAAAATACTTCATCACTTCATCCCTCTCTCTGTGTCAGTCTATGTCTCTCTCTCCATCTCTCTCTCTTCATATCTTAACATACTGAAAATACAGCTCTCCGTCTTCAACACTTCATCTCTCTCTCTCTCTCTCTTCTGTTTTATCTGTATCTCATTCTCTTTCTAACTCTCTCTCTCCATCCTTACTGTATCCACTATCAATATATCTCTACATCTTTATCAATCTATCCCTCATGCAATCTCTCTCTCTCTCTCTCTCTCTCTCTCTCTCTCTCTCTCTCTCTCTCTCTCTCTCTCTCTCTCTCTCTCTCTCTCTCTCTCTCTCTCTCTCTCATTATCTCATTCACTTTATATCCTCAATGTATACTGTCAATATGGCTCTCCTTATTTATGACTATCTGTCCCTTGCTCTATCACTCTCTGTTTTTCTTTATCACCCAATCTCTCTGTCCCTCACTCTCTTTTTTATCTCTCGTTTTTTTCTCTTTCGATATCTCTCCATCTTAATTACTGCTCTCTCTCTCTCTCTCTCTCTCTCTCTCTCTCTCTCTCTCTCTCTCTCTCTCTCTCTCTCTCCTCCTCTCTCCCTCTCTCTCTCTCTCTCTCTCTCTCTCTCTCTCTCTCTCTCTCTCTCTCTCTCACACACACACTATACAGGTATAGGCAATATCTCTCCATCATTATCACTATATCCCACTCTCTCTATATCTATCACTCCTGTCCTCTTCTCCTTTTTCATCTATCTTTCTCTCTTAATCTCTGTTTCTCTCCTCACTGTATTTTAGGCTATGCATTGGTCTGGCATAAAAGTTATTCTTCTTACATTTTTCTCTGTCCATTTTCTCTCTTCTCTGTATCTCTCTCTCTCTACTGAGATGCATCACTCCACACATCTCGAAGGCACCCTATTGTCCTTGCTTTGTTTATTATCTTGCTAATATAAATTAATAATATTATCTTTGTTTATCTATCTGACTACTACAAACAATTCTGTATGGCTGAAATGGCAATCTGGTATAGTGCCAAGATAGTGGAAAATGGAAATAGACAGTACACAAACATGTTCACACCACACATGGGCGCCGACTAACCTCTGGGGCTTTGGGCTTATAAGGGTCATAGGTCAGAGGCTCACTTGAGAGGAAGGCTATAGCCGAATACTGTTGAAGGTACTGCCTTCTTACCAGTAGCACTCTGCGCCCTGACCAGTAGCTTCTATATAGAAAGCTTGTCACTAACAAGCGCAAATTGGACATACTACAGCACCGTCATTTACAGGGTGGCTTCCCTTGATGGCATTAATGACCAATGATCATGCAGTTCCTGGGCTCTTGTGGACTACTGGGAGAGTGAAGTAACCACCATTTGCCTTCTGCAAATATGACCGGATATAGAAAGTCATCCAGGTACCGTTCGCCTCCTGGTCGAGAGAGTACTATTTTCAGATTTACTGCATATGCACCTCCTTATTTTTTGCCTTCTACATTAGGCAGGCAGTGGGGACTTTTGGACATACCCAGAGACTTGGAGAATAGGTGAGCACTGGAGGCGCCTGCCCGGACGCTAAGGCTTGTTTCACCAGCTTGTATGCTCCACTGAGGTGTTCACAGACCTTTGGATTTACTTGGCCTTCTGTGGACCTGTAGTCTACTGGAGGACTTCTGTATTTTATGTACCGGTATTTGTCTGGGGATTTTCCCCCACCTTGTGCACTCGGAGGAGGGCCAGTATCAGAGGACAATCAGGATTGAGCTGGTCCACCAAAGGAAGACATCAGTGTTTGTGTTGGCTGAGGGGCCCAGAAGGTATGGGCCGAAGGTATGTTGGTGCCCACATACACAGCATTGATACCATTGAATCTTATGTCTACTTTCCATGTTAAATGCAGACATTTAGTGTTAAGGATATTAGTCTGGGACTTAGCATCATATAAGAGCCACTAAACTGTACACCAAATCTGCTTCACTTTGGATGTACGTGACTGAAAGACATATGATACATTAAAGACATGATAGATTAAAAAAGGGATTTTTTATATGTTGTAAGATAATAAAATGGTAGCTTGATGAATGCAGCAGGTATCTAATCGCCAAGTCCGACAGGCAGACAAAGATGCATACTCTATGCAGAGGGGCCCTAACTCTGCCGCCTTGTGGACACAGGAGGAATTACAATTTAAAGAATGCAGTTCAGACAGACAGACAGACGAACGGACATAACATCTTAGAGATGCTAGGATGCATCTAAAAACCCTGAAATGTGTCACCTATTCATTATGCAAATATTTCTATTGACCCGTTCAGAATCGACGTCCTCACTGAATGCATTTGCATCGTTGACTCAAACACTCTAGAGAGGTTTTAATTTGAATTACGAGAGACTCCACCCTTCCGGGTGGTACTGCACTCTAGGGGTGCCAACTGAGGAATGCAGACTCCATTCAGAATGAATGGGCTGCGCTCTCTCGACAGCGGCCCCTAGGTGAACTGCAGGCACAGGTAAAATAGGGAGTGAGGATGCTGTATGTAAAACTGACTGTGAACACACACACATACGAACAGACAGTGCAGACCCTAAAAAGAGAAGACCTGCCGTCCTGAAGCATGTACATTGATAAAAAAATAGAGAATCCGAAAAGTACACTTGTTATGCTATTTTGAGAGGGAAGAGGCTGTTCCAGAAGCATATGAGAAGTTTCTTGTTACAAGACATTAAACTACTGACTGGACTGAGGACATCATCAGGAATGTCTGTGTCTGTGGTACCCGCTGCATATCTGAAGTTATCGTGATCATCCGTTTTCTTATTTCGGAAAAAACACCTGGCTAGTTTCTATACGAATGAACGGTGCATGGTTGATTCTGCTCCAACGATGCGCACACAGCCAAATTACGTCATATTTGTTTACCACAGTAAACGGGTCAATATGACTGAAATGGCAATCTGGCATAGCGCCACTATGGGGTAGGTGAATAAACTGCTAGAAATTAAAAAAGTAGTGTTCAAAAACTGATGCCATTTCACACAGGGGCCGAGGACTTCATAGAGTCCCCTAGTGTGTGGGTCAGGGCAGGTTTACAGTTGGCAGCTGCCTCACCAATTTGGAAAGGGTCTCTCACTATGACAAGCAAAAAGGTCTAACCATGAGATGGCCACACACAATATATAGGACATGATGTAAATGGCCTTTTTAAAAAATTGTTGTACAATGGAATATGACAAGCTTGTGAACCTCAAATTTGCATTAATTTTGGTGTACATGAGGTCAAGATATTATAGATAACACAATACGAAGGGATTATTGATATGTTGTATGATAACGTAATGGTGGCTTGATGAATTATGTAATGAAAAAAAGGAAATGTGTCGCCAACCTACTTTGCAGAGTTTCTCAATAGCAAAACTTCACAGGCTAATGTAGGTACGTCTGTGATGACCACAATCAGTTCAATGTGACTATGGTAACTACAACATTTCTATACTGAAATGGCAATCTGGTATAATGCCACCATGTATTTTGGAAATGAACAGCTGATTTGAAATGTGGTGCATTAATTTATGAGATGCTGCTGGACATACATTTTAAAGAGTTTGTTTGTATCTTGTAAAAAAGGAAGAATGGTGCTGTGCAAAAGCCACTCCACCACAAGTGAACAGGAAATGGCTAATTACCGGTCAATCAAAAATTTGATTAATCATTTTTTTTTTTTAACCAAATTGACGCTTATTATGAATATGAACACAACCATACTGATAAAATATCCATCCGCTACAGCACCGGCATGTGGTAATATCGACACATTGGTCAGAATTATTTGTTAGCATGGTTGGCATATGCTTTAACTTTCATGGCTAGAACTTGCTAAATATCTGACTCAAACAGAACAGGACAGTGGGATCGGGGGAGATATGCCCCACCTCAAGCCGTAGGTGCAAGGGCCCTTTATGGACGCTTGCAGCTTTCATCTTTCTTTTTTCCCTCTCTTTTCTACTCTTTCTGTCTCTGAGTCTTTCTCTTCACTGTTTATATCAGGTTTCACAAAATCTAACAGTGTGAATTAAACACTTACAGAGTATGACTAACACTGAAGTGTTAAATTGAATTAACATCTGTACATTTGCTATGCAGGTTATATGTCATCCTGTCAGTCTTTGTACTTACATTTCTTTTTTTCGGTTCTCCCTCCCCATCTCATCTTTTCTCCCTTTCTATCTTCAAATCAATGTATGCATATCTCCCCTTTAATCTCTCTCCTACTGTCAATCTCTCCTACTGTCTTTTTTTTTTCCTGCGCTGGCTTTTCTCTGTTATATAGTCGTGAGAACACTTCGATGAGCTCCAGTCCTCTCCAGACTCCACACTCATGGGAGTATCCAGTCTCCCCACCAGCAGTGAAGAGACCACACACTTGCCAATCAATCCACAGCACATCTCACTCACAGTCTCACATCTCACTTTCTCACTGATTCACAGCCAGGTCTCACGTTTCTTAAGTCAGGAGATAATTTTCACACATTTCAGAGACTATAAATACAACGGGATCTCTCTCCCGTACTCACATCAAACTATTATTAATCACCACCTAATGTTTCACAGCGTCTCACGTTTCTGACATATTCACACATTTAGGAGTTACACCAACCATCTCCAGCACTCACATCTAATCACCTGCATTTCTCAGTGTCTCTCAACATCTCACCTTTTAATACACAGATTGGCTATTCCCTGCAGTTCACATCTAGTAACTATAAATCACCTGTATGTGTCACCATGTTTCACACTGTCACGGTTCGTATGAACAGAGACATAGGAAACATGTTTATGTGCCGTACAGAGACATATGGCTTCATATTGGCAAGTGGCAACAGTTGAGATTTCACACAGACTATTTTTGACATTTACAACTGTCAATCACCTGCAGCTTCACGTTTCTAACGTAAGGAGACGTATTGGCCTATTGAAGACTTAAACACAGATACTCGCAAGCTGTAAACTCTGTAATTCAGTAACTCACATAATTTCTAACATTAGGAGACATAGTATCAACAGCTTTGGTGAATAAGGTTTCAGGTTTTCATGGCATCACACATTTCTAACATAAGGATGTAGCCCAACAACATTGGAAAATAAAACATACACTCTGACACGCATATTTAACCCATTTTAGCCTAAGGCACCAGCAAAAAACAATGAATCACCTGTATGGCTCAGTGTCTCACAGTGTCTCTCGGCATCCTACGTCACTAACGTCAGAAGCCTATCAGTGAATAAATCACAAATATTCTCAGGGCACATATAGGCCTATTAAGCCATCCTGTTTATCAGACTGTCTATCACAACATCTCATGTTTGTAATGTGACATATTGCCACATTGGAGGCTAAAGTACAAATATATTCTCTGGTACTCACATCCAACGACTAATCACCTCATAGGCTCTCAGAATGGCATGTATCTAATGTGCGTAGACATATTAACACATTGAAGACCAAAGCATCAATACTCTGGTACTCCCTCCGATCTCATCACCTGAAGGCCTATACCTCAGTGCCTCACGGACTCTCAGAACGTGTCATGTTTGTACATGAAGAATTCAGAATCAAACCCCTCTAAAAGCCATTACAAAAATCTGTATTTTTAAAAAAATAGCATTTTCACCAAGTACATTCAAAAAGCCAATTAAATGTCATTATGAAATACAGCAAGTCAACCCCAAACAAAATTAGATGGGCTGATTTTTGAAATTCGCTAAATTTATAGAAATGTACTTAAAGGGTTTTGCATCTGAAGTCCTGA
>NC_085875.1:45477269-45554769 GCF_034702125.1 Engraulis encrasicolus | reverse complement strand
TATGGATTTGACTATTTTAATGGTATTAAGCTGAAATTATACCCCAAAGTTTACATTTTTAACCCTTTAATGCCCTAGACTGGAGCCCGGAAAATTATAAAATTTGTCAGAATGTGGAATAAGTTTGGAGGTAAACCACATACAAACACAAATGGGCATATTTTCCCATACAATATACTGACCCAAGAAATGAAACGGAATGTTTTTTTTTCTTCTTTTTTACTTTTGATCAAATTTAAAATGATCAAACTGTCATAGACGTCAGTGTGGTGGAGGTGCAATTAGGTGGATGGGTGCTGGTCACTGGTAGCAGTTGGGAGGGGGGTTGGTAAATTTCCTCTATGTTTTTTTTCTGACAGCTATGTATCTCTGAAGTATATATCTGTATATCGGTACGATAGCTAGTTGGATCACCATCTTTGGTAAATATGAAGAAAAAAAAAAGAAAACCGCCTAAGTTTCGCTTAGACCACTTCTGGCTGTTATTCCAGCTTTCTACTGTGGTTTGAATATACATATTAATTAAAATAAACATTTAACCTGATAGTTACACCATCCAGTTTGTCATTTTTATTTATGTTTCAAAATAAAATGATGTAATATGGCAATTCATGCCTTATCAAATCATACATAATTGCATCACTGTTAATAATAGCTTTTGTTGGAGATTTAAAAAAAAAGAAAAAAAAAGAAAAAAGTTTCTTAGTTGTAGTTCTGGAGGAAACACTCTACAACCACTTAATTAGGTACACCTTGCTAGTGCTATGTTGGACCCCCTTTTGCTTACAGAACTGCTTTAACTGCCCTCAACGATACTCAGGTAGGCTGTGGCATTCCAGCATAGTTCAAATGGTGCTAAAGCCCTTACGAAAATCGACCATGGTTTTACTATATTAAAGTAACCATGGTTCCTCTACGTACTCTGAAACAACCATAGCAATGGCTTATGCATGTGTTTTGGGTAACCATGAAAACTGTGGTTCCTGACTAACCATGGATCATGGTTATTCATGGTTTTCATGTTTTTTTCAGCATGGTTTGTGTGTATGTTTTAACCATAGTGACAAACCATGCTCAATAAACCATGGTTAAAGAAACACTATGCAACTTTTTCATAGTCATGAAATGGCTTGGAACTCAAGGTTTTGCTTGACTGACCCGTTATGGCGAAAATGGCAATATTTTCATCACCATCTCGTGGTCCTGCTCCGAAACAGCACTTGCAGTTTTGCCTGGTGGCGCCGCGCCCTTTGTTGTTGTGGAATTTGCGGCCGCTAGGGTCGTCTAGATCAGTGTTTCCCAACCAGGGGTACGTGTACCACTAGGGGTACGCGAACACATTGAAGGGGGTACTTCGAAACATGTAATTTTATCAAACACATGTAGCTTACTTACATTGGTATAGAGAAAGCGGTATAGAACTTGACTTAGGGGGTACTCATGGAACAACGAAAAGGCTTGGGGGTACAAAAGACAAAAAAGGTTGGGAAACACTGGTCTAGATTTCTATGCTGTATGAGCGGAATGAGACCCATTCCCCTTCGTTTGCTAACTAAGCAGCAGCAGCTCGCTGAAAGCTGGCTACTGGCTAGCTGATTGTAAAATATCACGCTGGCATGCAGCGAAAACAACGAATGGGACTGCAAATAAATCATGAGCTAATTGAGATGAAAGGTTTGGACAGGCAAATAAAACGGAGAGCGCCGAACGCCAAAAGAGCAAAGATGTGGATTTTATCATTCATTCACTGCACTGGGATCTATGCATTAGCATTCTCAAAGCCCACGCCACCTCGTTTAGTTTACAAAGCTACACAAATGTATACGAGTTGAAATCTGATGGCGCACATTTTATTTGATTCGGACACAGTCGAAACAGGATTTATCATTACCAAACTTGCAGGGCATCATATACATGACATGCCATGGCAACGGCAAAAATGATAAACCTAATCTTTTGGTACTAAACTGTAGCCAACTAAATTTTAGGAAAAGTCACCAAGTTTCGTAGTCATAGCTAAAGTCGTTAAGGAATTATACGACATCAAAGTTGGTGCGGGTGGGCACTTTAGGGTGAAGTCATGCTCAATCAACACGCAACAAATCTGCCTTTGGGTATCAATAAAGTTACGTTACCTTCTCAAACACCACGGAAAAGCACTTTTGTCACGTGACAAGGTTTGTGCAGTTTTCTGTTGCCACCACGAAATTCTGCTGCTAAACGTGAAGTGCTCTGCTGTGCCCTGACCAAAAACCATACCCTAACCCTAACATGTCAGTAAAGTAATGTTTCTTCTGCTTTACTTTAGCCAAGAATAATGAAACAAGCGAGGGAAATGGCTAATTTGTGCCTAGACCAAAACCATCCCTAAACCTAACCTGTCACAGGGCGTTGTAGAGCATGTGTTAACTTGGCTTAGCGGTAGGGCTCTGGGTTACTACCCAAACGACCCGGGTTCGATTTCGACCCGGGTCATTTGCCGATCCCTCCTCGTCTCTCTCTCCCCACTCATTTCCTGACTCTCCTCCTCTATCCTGTCAGAAATAAAGGCAGAAAAGCCCTTAAATCTGCGTGTTATCTTACTTAATTTTCATGATGCCATGTTGATGTGATACAACCATTACCTCCCACCCTCTCCTGCCGTCCCCTCGTCTCTGCTCTACTCCCAGCTTGTGGCTTTACGGCTTGGGTAACAGCCTGGCGCTTTGAGCTCCCCACCCTCCATCCTCCTCCTCCCCTCTTCTCACCTCCCCACTCGTGGCTTCGATTCCTGAGGGAACAGCCTAATGCAGTGCCATGGGCCCCTACCATCCTCCACCACCACGCTCCATCATCCAGTACCATCACCATCTCCAGGAACAGGAGCCAATGGGTAGCCTACAAGAAATGAGCACCAAGCAAGCAGGCAGACAGACTGTCAGGCATCAAGCACCCTCTCGCTGTGTGTGTAGAAACACCATTAGGACTTCTCCTCTCCTATACCCCCCTTCCTCCTGCTCTTCCTCTACTGTCTTCCCTCCTGCCTCCTTGTGTACTCTTTTATTGCGTCCTATTTTCCAGTTTGTTGCTGCACATTGTTCACATTTGCTGCGTACACTTGCAACGTTTCGGTCTATTGACCTTCAAGCAATTTTGAAGAAGATCAAAAGACCGAAACGTCACAAGTAAACGCTGCAAATGTGGGGAGCAGCAGCAGTGGGTGGCTGTACTCTCCTCCTATACTCCACTTCATCCTCCACCTCTTCTCTTCCCTCCTCCCTCACTCATGGACCGTTTTCTTGGGTAACAGCCTGGCGCTTTGAGCCCCCAAACCCCACCACCACTTCCATTAACACCAGCGTCAACACCATACAGCGACCCAGCAATAGGTGGTCTACAAGAATAGGCATCAAGCAGGCAGGCACCAGGGACCCTTTCACTGTGGGTATAGCAGCAGCCGTGGGCCTCTGCTCTCCTCCTATAGCCCCCTGTGGAGACCGTCTCCTGGGGGTCTTCATTCCCACTCGTTCGTAGCAAATTAAAAGGTCGGCTCTGGTTGAGGGGGCTTTGGAATTTATTTATTTATTTTTGCAGTTGCACATCACGCTTGACCAACCGTGCTCCATATGAATGCTGTAGAGCAGTCGCTGTCAACCTTTTTTGAACAAACGCCCCCTGGACATCATCAGAAACCTCCAAACGCCCCCTGGAAATTATCAGAAACCTCCAAACGCCCCCTGGACATTATCAGAAACCTCCAAACGTCCCCTGGACCTCATCAGAAACCTCCCAAAGCCCCTTTCACCTCATCACAAGCCTGCCAAGCCCCCCCCCCCTTTAGTATTACAGTAACACCCCTCTAAGGCTCCCCAATGCCCACATTGAGAAACAGTACTGTAGATGCTTGCTGCTGAATTCAAATCATTGTCTATTTGCGTTAAAGTACATTACCTGTTACTTTTTCAAAAACAGGGGGAAAGAGGAGAAATAACACTCTTAGGTTTTTTTTGCAGTTTCACTTCATGCTTCACCAACCCGTCCTCACACAGAGCACTCACTCACAGTACATTTATCTTCTTCCCATTATTCAGATTATTCCATATTTGCATTAAAGCACATTCGTTATTTCTTACTTGAAAAAAAGAGTAGAAAAAACTCACACATGGTGATCCTGCATATATATATATTTCCTATGAGGAGCTGGTCTATAAGTGGAAGGGTTTAAGTATTCTGCCTACCCCTGGGCTATGGAGATGGCTCTGCATGCGGTGAAGGGCCCTCTCTGCAGGTTATGCATTCGTTTAAGCCAATTAAAAGTTGGCGTTGGCTCGCTTCCATTTGATATCTTCCTCCTCCTCCTCCTCCCGTTTGCCTGTTTCTTGTAAGAGCACTGTGATTATGGGACAGATTGCTTGTTAGTTATATCATTGTCTTTTGTCTTTTGTTTTCTGTCTTTTTTTCATTATTTCAGTGAATCTGGCATACCGCAGATGTGCTCGTTTGTTCATGCAGCCATTAACTATTTCTGTCTTTCTTTCTTTCTCTCATTGTCTCTCTCTCTGCCAACAAGGTTGCGTGATTGCCAGGGTTTGTTTGCAATATAACTCGCCAAATGCATGAACATACAGTACAGTACGTATAGAACTTTTGACAGCATGTTGGTATGCACCATACTTTAAGCTGATTCTTTTTTTTTTTTTTTTTTGGTGATTATCCGTGCGCTCCTGGTAGAGGTCTGCGCTCTCCAGAGTGCTTTCCTACTTATTAATTTATTTCGTCTTTGCCAGTTTCCTTTCATCCTCCGCTAACCCCCAACTACTCTATATGGTACATCTAGCCTACATACTATTATTACGGCTAGCCAGGGAGGCTGACAGGGGGGTACAGACAGGTCAGTTGGCCCAGGCCCAGGGATAATTGGGGCCCAAAATTAGGTGCTTATTGTATTGTATGTATTGAGGGAGGGGTACCTTTCAGATCACTACATCTAGGGCCAGGATGAAACTGGGCCTGCTGCTTGGTGCAGGCTTGGCATTCGGACCCGTACTCAAGCACTAAGACTCAGAGACTAGCAGGGGCTTATGGCGTACGGACTGCCTGCGGAGTTCAAAAAGTCTTAAGATGGATGCTGCTGACAACTCTGGCCAGATGCATTGGCGCAGCCAGAGGGGAAAGACAAGTAGGCAGGGCTGGACTGGCAATCTAGCATAGCGGGCATTTTCTAGTGGGCCCCACACCCTTTTCCTTTTTTTACATTTCTGGTAATAGGGGCCCACAAGGGTGCAGGGCCCACCGGTTCTGCTCCATTAATTATGAGGGGCCCCTTAAAGCCAAATTTGCCGGGGCCCTATTTCTCCCCCAGACCAGCCCTGCAAGTAGGCCAAGCTCATCCATATCCAGGAAAGCAAGGTGCGAAAGCAGCACGCTAGGAAAGGCAAAGGGGGTGGCAGACGGTTCATCTCCCAAATGAAAGATGCTCATCTTCAGCTTATCTTTTCTAATGTGCCCCTGTTTGAGTGTTCCTGTCTGGAGGAGTGTGTGTGTGTGTGTGTGTGTGTGTGTGTGTGTGTGTGTGTGTGTGTGTGTGTGTGTGTGTGTGTGTGTGTGTGTGTGTGTGTGTGCGCGTGTGTGTGCGCGCGTGTGTGTGCGTACAGTGTGCTTATGGGATGCACATGTATGACTATGGAGTGTGTTAGTGTGAATGTGTTCAGTCACTGATTCTTGAGAAAGTGGCTAAAACAGGTTGTAATCTTGAAAGAAAAAAACGAAGTGAATTACAAAATAATATGGTTTATCCTCGTAGACAAAGGTCTTGGCTTTTCAGAAATGCACAAGGCCAATCTCCCCATTTTGATTTTTTTTCAGAAATCAGGTTTTTCTCCGGTCATACCTTGTTTTTGGTCAACACCGTCAGCCACAATTAAAAGCAATACAATTTTTATTGATTTGGTTGCATATGTATCTGGAGTTTTTAAGTGATTGTGTGTGTTTTTTGGTTCACACATACGCCTTTAAATGTTGAAAATTCACTTTCATTCTATTTTAATACTGCTTCATGTGTTCTAATTTAAAAATATGTGCTGTCAGACAATGCTTACTTAATGCCTAAATAGATCAAACATTTTTTTGTAATTTCACAAATATTCGTGTAGGCTTAAATTTACTATTACTTTGATAATTCAACAACTCCAAAGGAACATTTTGTAAGGACATTCATTTAAAATGTCAAAAACTCCTTACAGTGGTGACTTAAGAACTGACGGTGGTGACAGTAATCTGAAGGTGGTGAAAGAGACCTAATTATTACCTACATTTAGCAAAATAAATAGTCCTCTCAAGTCAATGACATCTAGCATAAACACTTTATTTTTGTGTGTGCACAGTATGTTTGTGCATGTGCTTTTTCTTCATTTGTTAGATACTCTAGGAAGTAGGCCTAGATTATTGAAAATGTGGCATAAACAGGTTTTCAGTTGTTCAAATCCAAAATATAGAGGTGTATTATCATAGATGAAGGTCTTGGTTGTGCAGTGAATGTATTGGTCAAGCTCCCCATGTTTTACATTTTTCATAAAATGGGCTCTTTCTTGGTTTTGTCACCAGCGTCAGACAGAATTAGAAGTAAAACATATGTTTACTGTATTTAAGTGAATTACTTTTACAATTCAACATAATTGTAGATACTTATTGGAAGCATATTCTTAAAACTTGTCAAAAACATGTAAAACACATGCTTTTTTGTGAACTACATCAGATGTCACCTCCGTCAGGTTTTGTGACAAAAAACCCTCCAAATGCACCTCAGTGGAGGCTGGAGTATAAGTTTGGGTCACAATTATTACTAACATATCTGGTAATGTTTCATTAACCAGCACAATTTAGTAAAATATGGAACAAGATGATGAGCGGAACAAAATCTGACGGTGGTGACATCTGACGGTGTGAGACAAAAAAACACTCTTTTACATATTATGCATTCTTTGCTCACATTAGCCACTTCGTTTTCGCTCTGTTTCTTAGGGGCTTCATGCCGCTTCTGAAAAAGTATATATAATTAACATTAATGTAACATAATACTATTAAAACCCCCGACGGTGTTGACAGTTTATGGTTGGGAGTCTGGGACAGTACCAGTGTCCAAACAAATTAACAAATTGAGGAGAAATTAGTAAACTTACAGGAGCTTCAGTGATGGTGAAGTATTCAGTAGAGCTAAAGGTTTGAGAAGGGGTCCTAAGTAATGACAATGACCTTGTGCATACCTGATTTTATTGTCTTTTTAAAAAAAATCTGACGGTGGTGACTAATATGCTGGACACACTTTGAGCGATCAGAAAATAGTAGTAAATATTGCTTTACACGCACTATGTGCATATCTGCAGAACCAGTTCAATATGGACTTTCACATCATGGTGATATTATTCAATAATATCAGTGATTTTTACATTTTAAGTCAATTGAAATTATGATGTCTGTCCTTGGGACAGCTGTTTTTACAGGGTGTGGGCAGGTTTATAGCCATGAAAAGTAATACAATTACACTTAAATATTTCAAACGACTGTACATTTGTGTAACAGACCCCTGGGTCTTTACCTGGATTCATTTTGTTCATGAAAATGTAGTTTATTTTCAACAGAATTGGCAGTTTATTGCTGAGACATGTTTTAGTCGCTTTCTCAAGAATCAGTGCAGTGTGTTTATAGTTTTTTTTATGCACGCAATGACTGAGTGAAGATGCTCGTTCCAATCTAAGGTGTGCATGCAGGGACAGACAAACTGGGTTCATAAAGGTAAACTGCTGCCTGTCACATACAGTATTTGTTGCAACTAGTTCACTAAACCAGGCTATCCAAATTAGCCCCATTTGTCAGCCAGGTAGATGAGCTAATTAGTGGCTTGTCCTGTATTGAGCTGCAGATCCTACATGAGGGAATACCAAGGGGGAGCGAAAAGATTGCTGTAAGGTGAATGACACTTGCAGGACATTACCAAAGGCACCCAGAACTGCCAGCCAGCAAACTGATGCTATGGGAACCATCACCTGGGTGCCGGTTAAGAGGACGTCCCACACTAACATATGTGGACATACTCAGGAAGGACGCAGGAGCCCATAGTACCAGCGAACTGAAGAGATGTATTGAGAATCGGGATGACTGGAAGCAACGATGGAAGGCTCGTCTGAGGACGACCGAGAGAGCTGCAGAGGCAGAATGAATACGCAGCAGGACCTCTACTCTCAATGCGGTTTGTCTACCTTTGTGGATGAACTCATACATGTACAGTACATTAGTGTTTCTCTACAGGGACTCTGCACTGCAGCCCACCAAAGGGGACGTTGATGAGCCCTAGGGGGTGTCGAGAAGGATACAGCTGAAAGGGGGTGGTGCTTGGTTGCCATTGTGGGGCATTAGTCTATTTTATTTTTTAACACTAAGGGGGCCGTTGACAAGGTCATGATTAGGTAACGGAGATGTTGGTGGGCTTATGACGAGTTCCAGGGTGCATTTATTCAAAAAAGGTTGAGATAGACAGGAAACAAGATGGAAGAGAGAGACGGGGAAGCATCGGGATATGTGAAGGCCAAGTGAGGGGAAAGGCAAGCTAACGAGGAAATAAATGAAGAGCTAATGGCGAAAATGACCGAAGAAAAGGAACAAGGAGCGAATTAGGAACATATTGGGGAGAGGGGTGGGCACATGTTTTAGAAAATTACACTGCCGTACAATGAGGTCAAAGCATCAGTTGGTGGGCAAGTTGTCAGACGTGTGAGGAGAGTGGGAAAAAACAAGGAAAATGACCAAGGAAATAGGAAGAAATTATCATATTGGCAATTGACAGGGGAATTGGGAGACAAGTCGACATACAGTATTTTGGAAAATTCCAAAATGTCCAATGAGGTCAAAGCAGCCATTTGTAGGGCAAGTTGTCAGTCTGCATAGGAATGAGAAGACAAGAAAAAAATAGGAAAATGACCAAGAAAATATGAGGAAATTAACATATTGGCAACAGACAGCGGGTGGTGGGGGGTGACGGGTGTGGGGGTGGAGTTGGGGAAGGAAGGGGGGGTGAGTATTTTGGAAAATTTCACTGAGTCCAATGAGGTCAAAGCAGCGGTTGGCTGGCGGGCAGATGAGTTGTCAGTTGGGGGAGAGAGAGAGTGAGGAGCGCTGAAGACTGGCCACCGCTGAGAGGCATTTGGGAGCAGTGACGGCTGAGGCATTTTGAAAACAGCACGGTGGCGGTGATGGTGCTAGCAGGGCTGGCCTGGCCTGGGACAAAAAAATCAGGCCGGGCATTTCATGACCGGTCCGCCAAGCATTGAGAGAGACCATGAAGCCTGTCACAACATTTTCAGTCATCTGGTACCAGCTATTTTGACCACAAAATGAATATTTAAATCTGACTCGGAGAGGTCAGCTGTAGCGGCCTGAGGAGTGATACCACTGCATTGAGAGGAGGACCAGGCCAAATTCATCAACAGCCTGCCGGGAAAATGTCCTGTATGCCTTATGGCCAATGCAGGCATTTGAGAACAGCGAGGTAGCGGTGATGGCTGCAGGTGAGGAGACGAGCCACTTAGAGACTCCCCACAGGCCAGTCACAGCCCTGTGAGCAATGGCCTTATCCCTGCAACCACACACACACACACACACACTCTCTCTTCATCTAACACACTGGGCATCTAACACTTTCATCACACGTACCCCTCACACCAAGACACTTTCCTCTCTCTTGCTCTCTCTATTTCACACACACACATGAAGACACCTCTGTTTGTAACATACAAACACGTGAACACACACTCTTTCTCTCACTCACACACATAGCTGTCTGTCTCTCTCTTTGCAACACTCACACCCATGAACCCCTTGTCTGCCTTACTCACACAGAAACTCAACTCACTCTCACACACAGACAGCTGAAAACTCCAACACACACACACACTTTGCCCAATTCTGACCATCCGTCGTTACAGAGGAACCAGACATCCCTCTGCATTTGCTCCACTAACAGAGCCCGCCCAGTCAGCCAGCCAGCCACCCCTGCAGACACAAGCCATCAGGGGCTGGACTGGCCATCTGGCATAGAAGGCATTTCCCGGTGGCCCCGCACCCTTGTGGGCCCCTATATACAGAAATGTACAAACAAATCCACCGGTGAGTAAGTTCTGCGCCGCTAATTATGAGGGGCCCCCTTTAAGCCAAAAGTGCCCGGGTCTTATTTCTCCCCCACTCCACCCCTGCCGACACGAGCCATCGCCGCGACACCCCCAATTTCATCTCCCACAAAGCGTTAAATGGCCGCGCTTCCCCCCTCTGAAATAAATCCATGCCGCTGTCAGGCCAAGACAAACAAGACCATATCTAATGACTGGTTAGAGGCGGTCGGGGCTATTGATATGGCAGGCAGGCCGCTTACACCGCTGCAGGAGAGAGGAGAAAACGCCACAGCCGAGAAATACAGCAGCAATTGCTGTGTGCGCTCTGAGACCTGAGTGTGGGGGGACTGTGGGGAGTCTTTTCAGGTCCCTTGCAAAATCATATACTTTTAACTGCGGCTTCCGCTAGTGCGTGTGTGTGTGTGTGCGAGTGTGTGCGCGCCTCCGTGTAGGGAACAAGGGCTCCTGTACATGGCCTTCATACAGTAGATCTGCCAAAGGCCTTTGACTCTGTTGGCTGCCTGGGTCCATGGAGCATACTATCAAAGTATGGGTGTCATGACAAATAGTACATCCAGACACTAAGGCCAGGGACAATATATGCTGCCATGGCTGTGAGTCTGAGCCTTTCCCCATGGAGAGAGGAGTAAAACAAGGCTGCCTTATTGCACCTACCCTGATTGCCATTTTCATCGCTGCCATACTCCATCTCCTTGGGCTGGCCAAGACCTGCCACAAGGGATCCTAATCCTCTATCCTAGAATAGATGACAGGCTGTTCAATCTAAACACATAAAAATCCAAAAGTAAAATCAGGAACACATCTAGAACTTCAGTATACAGATGATAATGCCATTGTATCACAATCCCAAGATGAAGTCCAGAGCATCCTGACTTACCTAAAAAAGGCATACACAGTGATATGTATGGCATTAAACATCAAGAAGACACAGGTGCTGTTCCAACCATCACCCAAACAGCCCTTAACCCAGCTCACCATCAAAGCACACGGTGCTACAATGGAACATGTAATCACAGACTGAGCTGTGTCAGTGGAGCTTATGCCAAACTAAGAAAGACCTGAGACCCCAAACTAAAATCCTGGTTTACAGTGTGTGTGTGTGTGCACTGAAGTGTGTGCGTGCGTATGTTTACGTGACTGTGGATAATGGTTGTTGTCAACAGAGTAGTACAGTAGGCTGGAAAAAACTTGATCTTTTTCCTTCTTAGAGAGACCATTATATCCCCAACACTAGCTTGTCCTGGCCTCCCCTCCATTCACACTCGGACAAAGCACTGATGTAAAAGCACATTGAATAACCAGATGAAATCTATAGCAAGTGTAGCGTGAAAGGTCCCACAGCTTGGTATTTGTAAAATAAATAAATAAAAATATGCATCGACAGAGAGAAGAAAGAAAGGAAGGAGGAAAAGAAGAGGGTTGGGGGGAAAGAAATAAAAAGGGCGAGTATTCACACACAAACATGGCCAATCAATCGGCAGCAGCCGTGTTTTCCCCCCTTTTCCCTTCAAGTATGATCTTTGTGGCATTTCACTCATCCTTTAATTAATATTTAAGTGGCATTTATTTGTTTTCCGTGCTGTGGTAATATTGTATATATTGCTTCTGCCAACAAAGCACACGAGAGAGACAGACAAATGCCAATGAAGCACATGTGTGTGTGTTTGTGTTTGTGTTTCTGAGTGTGTGTGTGTGAGAGAGAGAGAGAGAGAGAGAGAGAGAGAGAGAGAGAGAGAGAGAGAGAGAGAGAGAGAGAGAGAGAGAGAGAGAGAGAGAGAGAGAGAGAGCCAGCCAGCCAGCCAGAGACAGAGATAGGAAAGAAAATAGAGGGTGGTGGTGGTGGGGTCTCTATATAAAATTTTCATGTTGATTGCCTGCCTGGCCTCCTGACTCAAGCTCATTTCCTCCAACCCAAAGGGGATATGCAGCATTTCTCCCCCCTGCACTCGCCAGCGCCTGAGACAATCGATGACGAGTGGGGATCAGGTATAATGGGGGTCAGGGCTGTGGGCTTAAGGTTTGTTTGTTTGTATGTTTGCTGCTTTGCCGCCTGTACCCATCCCCATCTCTGCTGCCCCAGTGCCACACCACCCACCCAGCACATCTCCATCTTTCATCCTCCCTAAACGCATACACTTTTTATGGGGAGTGAGCACCACCGGTCATACCCATTCGGATCTGAATACCCCAGACTACCCAGCCTTAGCTTGCTCCCTCGCTCCAAACACTTGGCTTGAGTTATGAGGACTCAGCCCACTGACACCCGACATAAAAGATGCTCCAGATGCTGAAAATGACTTGGGCGACTGGGATGACAGTACAATATACAATCCAATTGTACACACACATGGGAAAGTATTATGGCGTTTTACACCCATCCGTCTGTCTATCCATCCAGACATAACACATGAAATACAACACCTCTGAGGTTCACATATTCAGTACCCATATGCTATATTTGGTCAAATACTCAACACTTCTGACATTAGAAATGGGCTGAGATTTCATTTCAGAGTAATCCTTGCCTTTCTGTGGCTGCGTTGTGCCATTATAAGATGAATTTTAAAAAGCTGTGGCCTCGGCCAGTAAAACCACATTCTGGTGTTAATTTGCATTTGAAAAAAAAATACAGTAACCGTACCCTGCATCACAGATGAAAAAAAAAAACATCTAACAAATGCCCCGGTGGACATCCAGAGATATCTGAAGAGGAATACAGAGTGTCTGTGGCCTGCCTTGCAAACTAATGCTCCACTAATGCTTAAGAATTGCACAATGTGTGGAGCGGACAGAAGGCCATTGGTACACAGTCATTTTTGCAATGTTATTTCAACACTTTAAAGTGTCACATTCCGGGCCGGATTAACGCACAGGTTACATATGTCTGCAATCTAGGGGCCCCCACCTGCCAGCGGGCCCCTGAATTGGCCAAAAGTGAAATATTTCAGAATTGTGACAAGATACAATATAGAAAAATTCCTCTGTCATGTTGAGTGCAGTTTTTAGACATGTTATCCTTAATTCCTAGCTCTTAATTGTAACACTATGTAAATTTGTGGCGAAAACTGCCCTACAGGGGGGGCCACAGCAACCATTGGCCTAGGGGCCCTAGGCGATCTTAATCCAGCCCTGGTCATATTTAACACCCTTCTACGTTCCTGCTACCCTCTAAGTGCCGAATTAACACTGCAAAATGCACCGCGTAGATGCTGTTTGCACTCCACTTGATGGGGTGTCTAATGCAATTACACTGATGTGTGTGCACCAGTGAACGAGGCGGCTTAACATGAGATTGCAATGATGAGCTCCTCTTGTGTTGTTCTAATCTAACCCCACACCAACGCCTATTTGTTTGCTGGTCAGCACTTAACCTACACATTGCAGAAATTCTATACACGAGTGTTACACAACACACCACGCTCCCACTAACAAGCATCTGGAGGAGCTACACAGTACACTCTACACAAGCCATCAATGAGAGGGCTACAGATTAAGCCTCTGGAGTGTTAGAAACACGACAAGCTGGATAGTCGTCATCAAGGCTTTTTTTTTTTTTTTTTTAAAACAAGACGTGCCGTCCATTCCCGATGGAGTGGCCACTGACGTACCTCCACACTTCACACACTTTCTCAATGACGTGTCAGCTGTGGAATGGATTCACTTTCTTTTTAAATGCAGACAGGACTATGACGGCATCAGCGTGTAGTTTGTCCTGGATAAGGCATTTGTGAATGTTTCAACACTGAGTAGTTGCCTGCAGTCACACAAAGCACTTTGTCTGGGAAAAGCTGTGGAGTGAGACAGCTGTGGTTAAGATTTGTGTTTGGCGTATTGACTTAACAGGCTAATTCCTTCAAGCGTTGCTCAGGATCACTGAGGGGAGAGTTAAAAATCATTCCTGCGATATTGAACTAGGGGGGATTAATGATGTTAAGGCATGGGGTGCCGTGTCAATTTTAGTGCAATGAATTGAAACTCACAAAAACCTTTATTTGCAAAGAATGCTATGCTCTGACTAAGGAAGTCAATTCAAGACAAAGCCCAATCACAATCAAGAGTACAATTTGTTCCAAAACAGCATTCATTTAAAATTATCTTACAAATTCTCACAAGGAATGTTGTTGCCATCATTTTTTCGCATAAAGTAATGCACAATATAAAACACATTGACTTGCAAAAACCAAAGATTTTAATTGTTAATACTCCAAAAAAAGGCACCATATGAGAATAACATTAGCATTGATTGCATGCATTCAAAAGGAAATGCAAAAAAGTTGAATTATGTCAAAATAAATTAAATAATGGGAGAAAAGGCAAGGCCAAGTGCCATGTCGAAACATAAAAACAGGAAATCCACCTTGAATTTCTAATACAAATTTCCTTTTCGTCTTTCAAACATTAAATAAATCAACAGCGAGCTTTTATTTTTATGACACCACAATGAATATGCTACACGTCCTCGTGTACAGACTGGTCTCGTCTGATAACCAGAATAGATGTGTTCTTTTGGGGGCAAATACTGTAACCATAAATGATTAAGAGTAAGTTGCATTATAAACTGAGGATCAAATTTCCACTTTGAAAGGGTAGTGTTTTTCTACATGTAAGACCAAAGAAAAGGCACAGAACAGCCTGTGGCCAGGAACTTAACTTGAAAACATCATCAGCAGCAGTACCACCACTCCCCTAACACTTTGCTTCTGATGAAACACTTTTTTGTTGTTTTTTGTTCTGCTGTGATTTGGCTCTGACGGCACAATAGTGCAAATGCTAGTTGTGATATTACTTTCAAATTTCAGACAGGCTGGTGAATATGTGAGTGCGTGTATGTATGTGTGTATGCGTGTGTGGCGGGAGGTCGTGGAGAATGAAGAGTGTGTGTATGTGTGTGTGTGTATGTGCGTGTGACGTCTCCATGGTGACGTCTGTAGACTTGGTGCAGAGGCAACTTGCTGATAGAGAGAGCTCCACAGCTCCACAGCTAGAGAGAGCAATAACAATGATGCAGGAGCGCCCTCTAGTGATCGGGAATCCATAAAGCAAATACTTCACCAAAAAAAAAGAACATACAATAAAATAAAACGAAAAAATCGAAGGCACTGTTTGATGTGTTCATGTAAGTATGTATGGAAGTATGTATGTGTGTAATGAGAGAATAGGAAGATGGATCCAGAAGCAGTAGTCGCTCTTAGCACAGTAGCACTGGCTAACGATTCCTGTGTACACATACAGTATGTACAGGACGTTGATTTGAGCAGTGTGTGTTAAAGTGTGTGTGTGTGCACATACTTAGTTAAGTAGATATATTTCAAAATAGACAGTCAGAGTCTGGTAGCTTTGGTTTGCTGAACGGCAGATAATGTGCTGAGTGTTCACATGGTTGGTTTGGCACGTCAGTGTGAAGAGACAGTGTAGGGGTCTGCACACACAGGACACAAGGACCAGGGCATACAGGTGTAGAGATCAGACCAGACCGGGCCAGGCCAGGTCTTAGACCTCTTCGCTTTTAGACCACATACTTGTTCTTGGTGGTGGAGCCACTCTTGGTAGCTGTGTCGGTGTGGGACTGGTATCCAATGGTCATCTTGGGAGGAATCCCTAGCCTCTCTTTGTACACCCTCCTGTCGAGCAGAAGTGGTGAAGTACTTAAGTAAACATAAACTTTTTTATAGATAAAAAAATAACCATGGCGAATTTGTATGTATTCAAACAAAACATCTGAGGTGTTCATAATCAAAGTATAAGCCTGTTCCTTTTCATGAATACTATGCACCGACATAAATGTCAAGTATTCTTATTGGCTTCAAATTTTACATTTACATGCACATACTGTAAAGAGAGAAATCCAGCCTCTGACTTACCCTATGTGGGTGACGGCATCTCTGTTTTCAAAGTCTGACGTCCAGATGGCTAATTTGTCTCCTTTAGTTCGGATATTGACCACGGCGCCACAGACCTCATCGCTGTAGTCGTCAAACGCCTCCCCTATCAGGCAGAGCAGCTGAGGGCACGACAGCAAAACATCAACAAAATACAGTCAACATCTATTACATACCATATTAAGTATAATAATACAATATTGATTCATTTAAATCAGTGGTTCTCAGCCTTTTTTGAACCAACACCCCCATGAGCCCAAATCCCCCATGCCCCCTTGACCCCAACACACCCCTTACTATTAAAAAATGAAATAGACTGCTCCCCCATGTGCAACTGAGCTGCCTCCTCAACACCCCCCAGGGTGCTGTAGAGCCCCCGTTGAGAAACACTAATTTCAATGCTCACAGTTTTATCCAAGCCTTGTGGCACACCCCTTTAATCATTCAGTCGAAGACTCGTGTGATTGCCTCTTAACTGAAACGTCAATAAGCTATCAAATGACACCCACACTTTAATACTTCCGGATATAGTGTGTCTATTGAGTTGACAGAGCGCATGGCTTGGCCAACATATTCCTCATCTCCCATGTGTTATTCAGTAAACAACATTTTTTGCAAATATTTTGACATATTTTGAAGGCTGTAAGTCGCAAGCCTGAATAAACAAAGTTTGGATAGAAGGCATATATACTGCTGATACTAGAGCAACCCCTGCCTGGCAAAGTTCTTGTTGCTTGGCACCATTGTTTTTTTATGGATGGTTTTTTCCCAGAACCAAAACCACCGCTGTGTGCAGGGCTGCAAATTAGCCTCTCTCAAGCCTGAGGCAGCTGGAACTCTGGCCACTACGCTTGCGTTTTGGACTTCCCACTTCTATACCAACCTCTACTACTCTGTACTACTCTCTACACACTGTAAATAGATGCATTTTATCTGAAAATATGTGCATTTAATAGACCATATGCACTTCTGGTACTTCTGATTCGATTCTAAACTGCATTTCGATCCTATGCATTCTTACATGTGTAATGACAAAGTTTAATCGTTAACACGGTTTCTTTTTTACAATAGAATTGCATACACCAAAATTTTACATTTTTCTACACATGTTAATATTGTGTACTTTCCTCTTTGGAACTCATATGGAAGGGACATAGTGCATACCGTTACAAACTTTGTTAAACTGTACGTAATTAATGTAACAGGGTCCTTGAAGACACATGTAAAACTCTTGGTGTCCTCACCGTCTCCAGCCAGAAGCGGTCCAGCTCCATCCGTCTCTGCTGCTTGTTGAGGGTGATGAGCCAGCGGCCGCCCCTCTTGTTCCTCGCATCCTCCCACATGGGCTCGATGCCATCCTGACGTAGGAAACAAGTTACTTTTAATACTTGCAAGATGTGTTGCATGATGCATGGTTTCTCTGATGAAGACGTTAAGTCTTAAACAAACAAGCTTTACCCCACCCTTGTTTCAGATTAAAGAAATTAAGCTATTATATGACAACAGTATAGTTAAACAGTTCAGTACCCACAATGCTTCAATCACAATGACTCGACTTGACGGCATGCTGTTGCTCATTAGCAAGAAGTAGAGAAGTACAGAAGTGAAGGACGTGACCACCACTGAGTGGGCCAGATGGCACCAGCTGAGGCAGATGTGCCTGACAACAAAGACCTTTCAATCTTAAAGAGGCTGAACTGCCATCATCATTCTTGATAAGCCTGAGGAGCTAAAAGCCTAAAATAGCCACAGATTGGAGTGATCCAAACCAGGATGGGGTTCTCTCCATCAAACTGATAATGTCATTAACAACAGTACCTCTAGAATTGGCTATTGGAGTAAAACATTTGCATGGGCTTCATTCTAGGTGTGGATTGTGGGGATTGTTAGGTTAACCTAGCTTGTTCATAGCAAGTTTTCAAAAGTATACTTGTAACCGGCCATCCAGGTACTTCAATGTTCGTCAATGTGCGTTACACCCCTTTATGGGGGAAAACAAACCGAATGTCTCGTTAACTCGGCTACCCTAAATAAAACAGTCCATCCTTCAATCATGGCTGTTTGGCTATATCATTTGAACAGCCGACAACACAACACAACACAACACGTCTTTGACATGTTGAGCGTGAACAACGCTAGTCTACAGGTCCTTGTCTTTCATTTCTTCTTTCCCAACATTAACATGGACTTGCCTTGACTTATCCCCCAATGTTTTCCCACAAAAAGGTGCGTAACGCACATGGCACACGTCACGCCAGTTATACATACAATGCAAAAATAGCACACCTGGACAATTATCCATACTTATGTCCCCACCACTTTCCAAGCCAAAACTACACTATTGGGTGGTGTGACCTCTCTCTGCCGCAAGTATTTTTCGACTTAACTCACCTTAAACAGACTGTAGTCACAGCCGGACAACAGATTGCTTGATAGCTGAATATGATTGTACAAACTAAAAACAAGAAAAAAACAGGTTACAAGAGCATTCCTGTAAAAACAAAGAGCAAATACAAACACAACATCTATCATGCAACAAAACATACTGGCAATGAAGGAAGTCCCACCGTCTTTCTCTTTAGTCACACCATGTTAATGAAATTATAAGCATCAAGTTTTAAACTGCTTACGCCCAGAAGTCTTCCACCGTGTCAAACTTTGAGATAAGTCGCAGGTTAGCTTGCCAGGTTTTGCTCTTATCATTTTTGAAGAACCAAAGAGACCATCTGCAGGGGTGAAGAGGAACAGTCATCAGTTATATGTGGCCCACAACCTGTTGCCTGGAATATCTCTGAGGAAAGCTAAATTCATATGATGATCCATTTCGCGCACTAAGTTACCTCTCTATTCTACGTGGCGTGCCATGGCTCAATACCGTCCCAAACTGTCCAATGCTAGAAAAGTGAGTGGACTTTAGGGTTGCCAACTATCTGGGGTAAAAAACACTAGTGACATCTCATTTGTGTTGGGGTTCTGAGGGTTTTCCCCAGAAAATGTTGTATTTTTCAGATGCAATTTCCTGCCATTTAACCCCTATTGCGTCCCGTTTCAGCTCAATAAAGAACCATACTTTTGTTTCTAAATACGAGACGATTCTGTATTTCAAGGGAGGGTTGGCAACCCTAGTGGACATGCGTGTGGACATGCGTGTGGCAAACATATTTATCAGCCAGACGTGTTGTCACAGTGCATGCACTGTTGGTCAAACCAGGAACATGATAAACACTGGAAGACATGGCCAAAGTCACTTCTGAGTAACACTGCTCATGTCCCCTTGCTCACCTGTTCTGTAGAGGGTGTTTCATATAATTTTCAGGATTTCCAAGCTCTTGACCAATCTCTTCTGAGTTTTCCTCTGAAGGTTGGGAAGGGTTTTCACCTGTTTCCTGTGAATAAGCACAAAAGGCTTATGTTACTGCCAAGGCCATATGGTGCACATGACCACTTAAACTTACTACTCTCATGGCTTTACAGACTCTCACATTGCCAAATTAAACGTCATCAACATAGAATACAGCCTAATGTTTTAGACTAAACCTAAGTAGGTCTATATTACATGGAACTACTAAACATATGGGTGCTTTCCCCAACTTTTGTTTACAAACTTTTATTTCAGCATCATGATAATTGCATATTTACTTAATACACATAATTGTCATTCAAGACATTATTGTGTATCTTTGGTTTGCAACACACTTGAAGAGCATGCTTCACAGCCTAGGTGCCGTTTAACGAGTTGATTGAGTTATGTGGAAATTCCAGCTGGGACCACAAAGTAGGCCCCGAGGGTAAAGTTGACCATTGCCTTATCAAGACGCATCTATAGTTTATATCCTGCCCATGACCCACACATAACATGCACGAGGAGAAACTAAATTCAGTATTCTCATTAAAACAGTACATATCGTCGCTTGTCAACAGAAATCATAAAGCTATTTTAAACCGCATAGAGGGGCATATGGGTAATGGCGAGGACTTGACGTTGGATACATGCCTTGCAAGTTCAAAGCTGGCTACAGACTATCTACCAACATTATGCGACAACCTGTCATGGCCCAACTTTAGAAGACAAGGCGCTAGAACTACATGTCGACAGCTGTGAACAGTCCCAACACCTGTGCAAGTCACTTCATGTACTTTCAGATAGAGGCAAGTTTCACATGAGTAAGTTAGCGAAGTTTTGCTAAGCTAACTGAGGCCAATGAGTGCCTCGTATCATAACTTGCTTGCCTGTTAAGTATTCGTCAGATTCAAACTGTAGGATAAATGACACATGGCACGACCCACGTTAGACACAAAACAGACAAAATACATTTAATTTGCAAACGCAGGAAAATTGTTAGCCGGTGTAACTTTGGGAGATTCACGAGCGTGTTTAGTCCACTCCCAATGTATCAGGTCAGAGTGAGTCCGAGAACTATTTCAGTCAACCTCGAATGTAAACATACACAGCACAACTTTAAGTGATATTTTGGACGGTCGTAGACTGTCACCCGAGTTGCTTGTAATGTAATTTTGTCCAGGTGTTGTTTATTCAACGAAGGAAACTATTTATCGCATTTAACTGTCGATACTCACCGGCTCCGCAGTCGCCATCTTATGAGTCTGATTCATAGGCCGCGTATGGAACGTACATGCCTATTGGATTGGACTACTAGAAGGACGGACTAGCGATTGTAAACTAGAGTGGACAGCTTTTTACACCTTCAATGGACTTTGCCTAGTGCTAGTAATAGCCTGTCCATAACAGCGGGCATCCGGCGAACTCGGTAGGGAAGTAGAGGTATGGTTTCAAATGAGAATAAAAAAAGACACTTCCTTCTCTGATTTTTTCCCCTAAAAAGTTAAAAACACAACAATGAGATTTTTGATTAGTGACAAAAACACATGCACATGAGGAGTTTCTGTACCATCAATGTGCTGATATAAATAAATACATGGTGCATTAAAAGGTGTTATTTTTCTAAAGCAAAAACCTCCAGTTTGTTAAGGACTGTTATTAGTGGGTGTGCGTGCTGCGCGCACTGGGAACGTGCCGTGGACGTTGATCACAACATACCCAGCTTTGGCAGGTCCAAATTCAAGCTTGGGGAGGAGCCTAAAATGTGGTTGGGTAGTAACAACGTGCAGGCCCGGAAGATTCCTCTCAAACATTTCCCTCGTCAGCTTTGGAGCTCACATACTTGTCACAGAGGACAGTTTTAATGGAATAACACCATTTTACTCCTGAGAATGTCGACTGAAACGTCCACTGTAAATGATATCCCGGAACTTCATCGTCGTGATTTTGCAGAGTCGCAAAATCGGAGGTATCCCCCCTATCCTGGCAGCATTCATTCTCCAAGGCTAACTGAACAGGTATGTCAGGTTGGTTTGGCTGTTTTCAACGCCCAACCGCAGCCCACTTTGATTTAAACAAATAAATGTTAGCTCTACTGAAGTATCATAATTCGGTCAACATCCGGTGACCTTAGGCTTAGGAAAATGGTAAGCCCATTAACTGTTATCATTTGAATACTATCACGTATTTACATTGGTCGCTGTTATCGCATGTGAACAGCTTACTTTCTAGACCAGTTAAGGCGTTGCATTTATCTTGGATCGAAACAGTTGTTTAACCGAAAATAGAAAATGCAGCTTTCTGATAACCGCCAATAACTTCCGGGATCATCCGAGGAGCTGTTGTGTAGTCAATAGTCATAACATTTACGCATGAGTAAATAATTATCTTGAGAAGTTGATATGCACCCTAGCAGAAGAGAAAACTGTTGACATTGCAGCAAGAACGTATCCCGTTATGTGTGTTTCTGTTATTAAACTTAAGTCACTGTTGAGGTCCACTGTTTTTGGAGCGTTATTTATTGACGGCGTGCGTAATTCAAGACCTTCCAGAGGACCCCGAATTCAAGACGTTGTATTTATGGCAGTAGCGTACCAAGCATCTAGATGCTGCCGCGCGCGCATATGTAAGCATAGCCAGGATAAGCGGCGGTAACTCGAGTAATTGGAACTGAACAGTGTCAGATAAGCAGTATGTCCCACGGGAAGGCTTCCCTGACCCTATCAGTGCAATGGAAAATAGTATTATTTCGTCCTTCCCAAAACTGTGTCAAGAGTTGCACATAGCAGCTCTTCGTGCCACAGGCTATTTGAAGTGTGTGGTGTTGACGTATGCTGCTGTCATTTTGGCCAAAACACATTTTTGCTTGAATGGATGAGTGGACACTTAGCACCACTATGTCGACTCAATTAGCACCCTGTGGTTTTCTCCTTTAGCTCTATGGCAACCAGCGGGTCAGGCCCATACAGTCGATGCTCAGGCCTCGACCCCACAGCCACGGTGCGCCTCCAGTCAGACGTCATGAAGTACCTGCACCTCCAGCGGCAGCTGAAGTGGACGACTGCGAACGCCTGGGGACATTCTTCGGCGAGGTGAACAAGTGCCTGCGACAAATAGGATTTACCCAGCTGTACTTTGGAGAGAAGATTGTGGAGCCAGTGGTGTACTTGCTCTTCTGGGTGCTTATCTGGTTTCTGGGCATCCAGGCGCTTGGCCTTGTGGGAACTCTGTGCATTGTCATAATCTACATGCAGAAGTAACACTCCACCAGATACTGCAAGAATGATCAGAGAAATGTGGCACATAATCTGCAGGGACTGCCTCCGTGTGCTTGTGTGAGAGAGATTAGGATACTTAATGCCTAATACACAAAATGCCTACCTAATGGCCATGAAGATAGGAGAATAATTATATTCAATACTTTTTACTATTTTTTTTCTACCTGGAATTTATAAAGGCACAGTCACGTGTGTACCATATGAAAAAAATCAGGGAGAAGCTTATTTTTCATGCATGTGTGTATTGTTGTAAACGTGAGGGGAGCGTTATGCAATGCATATGACGAGCATGAATGTTTATGAAGTACACTGCACTCAGTATTCATGGCAAAACAACAAGCAGATCTATCACAAATTGTATCCATTTTGAGCTTCAATGTCGTTTGCTTCGTCACAGTCAAATCATTCCCGCAGTCTTCCTGCATTCCCACAGTTCCACCGACAGGGGGTGCTGTTTCACCCGGACAGTGTCTATGGGAACACACGCTAGAATTGTTTCTTCCACCTTATTTTTTTTATTCTGATCATTTGACTAATTTAGGCTATTTTACTTGAATGCATGCTGGTCCTGTTTTGAGTGGCATTGCTTGACAGTTTGAATGAACTATTGAATGGTGAAATGGCAGGATGTAACACTGGGATAAATACTCAGTAGAATGTCAAGCTTTATCTTTTTTGTTGTGGAGGGGATTGAAATTTAAGTCACGGTTGTTGATAGCCACACTGTATACACTATTCAGGTAACAATGCAAAACATTTTTAACAGTGTTTATTAAAATTAAATGTTGGAATACTGGCTCTTGAATAACATCATAATGCCAAGTTGTGCTATAGAGTTGCAATGATGGGGATTTAAGATAATGTAGGTGTCGGAATTCTGACTTTTTCCAAAGTTCAAGTAATTCATTGTTATGGTGCCTGACTAATATTTCCCGCTAGCTGCTTGTTTGCTTACTAGGAACATGTATTATGGTTTGATAACAGTTAAAGCACAGCCAGTGTGGTAGGGAAGTCGGAACCAGCTTTAGCAGAATCAACTGTAGCATTGTTGCTTTCTCCTATATCTGGTTTTATTTATTTCTTTTATGACGTTTGGTGTGTGATAAGACTAATGAATTGTTGCACAGAATATGCCATGCTGTGTGCCATATCAAAGAATCCTGAATGATTTATTTTGTTTTCGCCTTTTTCCTTGAGTTTTACACATCAGTAAAATATGGTAGTTTTTTTTTTAAATGGAGATGAAATACACCAATGTTATGCATATCTGCAATAGAAATTATATTGAATGCACTTTTGAAAATAAACAAATGTTTTGTATTATATTTACTTTTTTCCTTCTTTGTGTAATATAACCAAAACTCGCAGTCAGCCAATTAACTTGCGTCAGAAAGAAGTGACAAATTATGCGACTAATGACCAAAATCAGCACTTTTGAGGTGAAATTTGCTTCCATGTCACCATGTATTTGCCAGTTAAAGTTAAGAAAAACTAAGACTTAATCTCCAGCACAGACCTTTAAAAAAGGGGTGAAAAGGATCTAGAAACAGATGATTTGCTTTAAGCACTTCCCATTTTAATTAAAAGAAAATTACAGTATATCCACCAATTATGTAAAAACAAACTAGAAGTCAGAGGGGGGAGGGGGGCAAAGGCTACAAAAAGTCAGACCCTCTTACCCAAAGTCCAGGTAATCTCAAATTGATCAACAGTAATAAAAATATATATTAGAGTGAGTTTATGGAGGGGTGTGTGTGTTTGTTTTTTCATCTTTTTGCATGGGAACCTGAATGAAATGTATTTACAGTACACAGATGCAATGAATAGCACAGCAGTTAAAAGAGCCCGACTGTGCTATTCAGGGGACGGGGTGTTAGGAGTGAGTGATGAGTCAGTTCGGTCTGATGCCTTGCACGCGTCAGGTCTCCATAAAGCACCCCGTGGGGTGGGATCATGTAAGGGCCAGAGTCAGTGCTGCTATAGCACCTCACAGCTTTTTACCATTCTCCACAATGTATTCTTTCATGGAGAACAGCTCTGACTTGAGTTTTTCATTTTCCTGTGCAAAGAGAGTGAGAGAGAGAGTGCGAGAGAAACATTTTAATAAGAGTTGAAAAAATATGACAAAGGGAGCATTTCACAGAAGGCAAATCTTTTGAATGAATCCAGTTTTGCACTTCATCGAACACTGATAACACATGACTCATGATATGAAACAAACAAGTGATGGCCTTAATGCAAGCATTAATCCCTCACCTCCTGCAGTTTGGTGTTCTCCTTTTTGATTTTGACCAGGTACTCGATCTTCTGCCTGTGGTTCTGGTGGCCCACCAGTTTGCCGTTCTCTTCAGTCAAGTGGTCCACTTGCTTCCTCAGCACCTCCACATCCTGCCATGACCATCGAATAAGACACATTGAGTACACACGAGATTTGTGATGATTTCATAGTGCCCTCTCACGCTCTCTCTCACACTCACACACGCCATAGTGTCTGAGGATCAGTGATGTGTGGTTAAAATGTGGTAAGAATATGACGTTTACATTAATAGCAGCTAAAAGCCATCAATATTATGAAAGGGACCAATATAAATCCATTTCTGCTTCAACTGCATTTCTTGTTCCATGAAAACGGCGACCTTCAGCATCAGATTACCTGCAGGCCCAGCATGTTTATCATAGCGTGATCAGATCAGGTCTTTTTTTGTTGCTGTGTCACTGATACAATCTCAGACACTGAGTAATATACACATGCACTCACACTGCACTCCAGCACTCACACACAGAAGACAGCACTCAGAAGAACTCATACACACCAAACACTGCACTCACAAGCACGGCACACACACACACACACACACACACACACACACACACTACACTACACTACACTCTACACGGCACTCACACACTAGTTGATGCACCTGCTGAGACCATTGGTGCAGTCAGCCAAATAAAACGCATGCACAAACACATGCACACACTTGTAATAGCTGGTCGTGCTCCTGGGCCTTCAGTTGCAGGTCTCGCAGCTCAAGGCAGCGATTCCTCAGCTCCCCAGTCAGCTCCTGCACACACGTCTGAGACTGGGTGAGGGTGGCCTCCTGTCTCTGCAGACTGGAAGGAAAGACAGAGACACACACACACAAAATCTTACTTTTGCATAAACACATTCAAGACAGGACAACACAGAAAACTATGGACAGACATGCACATGACATACTACTTTTTTCTGAGGAGCACATTACATCAAAACATTTTTGCTCAGTTCTACATATGTATAGGCAACTAATTACAGACTAAAACACTAAAAACCTTACTTTTCCTGAGTGTCAATCAACTTCTGCTCCAGAAAACTCTGTGTCAGAGGGGAAATAACAAAATCAGGAAATGTTAGACACACGCCACTCTCATGTGACTTATCACGAGTACATCTGGGTAACTTGCTGTGCTCGTGATGAGCCTACTACATACCCTGTCTTTTTTGACGTCTTGCAGCTCTTTTATCACAGAGTGATAGATTGCATCTTTCAGCTCCTGACTGTGGAATGTAGATTGACAGGTTATATTAGCTGTAGAGCCCTACGGCAAGCAACTGTCTCTTTGTGATGGAGCTCTGCCAAAACAATCCCATAACTTAAACACATGTTAATGGTTTAGGCGGTGCTGTGATTTCGAATATTCAAAACCTGGTGGAACAGGTAGAAGGTTTAAGGGCAGGGGTGGGGAACCTTTTTCATTCGAGGGGCCACTTCATATTCCTCCAAGGGACATAGAAGTCCTCCATACTGTACAGTGAACACAAACCAGGATTTCACCTTGCACTTTAGGCCTACATTGAAGACAGCCACCTTTAAAACAGCCACCTTCACTAGGTCCCCTGAATATAACTTAATTGTATTGCAAATGTAATTTCTAAGATTCCATTACAAAATGTCATATTTCATGTGAAGCAGCATAACATTAAAATTGTATCGGGGGAACGGATAAAACGGCCTAATGGGCCATAAACGGCACTCGAGACATAGGTTCCCCACCCCACACACGTCTGCGTACATTGTGACAGGTGCAATACTGCGTACAAAATTCACATAAACTTTGCATGGCACAAAAAGTGCACACGCACGGACATGTATCCTGCAGCAAGCATGTCCCTGCCTTTTTCGTTGCAAAGAAAGAAGTATAAGTCTAGAAAGGAGGAATATAAAAGGTGTTAACGAACCCCTTGGCTGGCTGGGTCTGATTATTCATGGAGTAGAACTGCTCCAGGAGCTTCTGGATCTCAAGCTGGACCAACTCCTTCTCATTCAGCTGGGTCTATAGAAACATCAAATACATTTCAAACAAACAATTCAAGCTTCATACTTTCTTTTTTTGCCATTATTATTATTATTATTATTATTATTGAGATAGCCTGACAGAAAATGAGTGGGGAGAGGGAGAGATGGGAAGGGATTGGCGAAGGACACGGGCCAGCAGAGCCCGGCGCAGCAGTCCAGTGCCCAGCCGTTTGAGCCATGGCTGGACCAAGCTTCATACTTTCTAAACCACAGACTATCAAACACAGAGGGTGGAAGTAAAAATTCAACTGCATACTGAACTTTAATACCATGCGCCTGACTGTGTTCTATAAATTAATTTCTTGGCAAAATGCTATCGATATTCACCTGCATTTTTAACCCAGACAAAACATAAAAAATGTGACCACGTAAAAATTCACACCAACAAAAATATGCTTATGTAGATTTTAAATAATGCCACGGGGCACACAGACATGCAAACATAAAACCAAATAGCAAAAAAAGATATATTCAACTGAAAGAAACAGATTTTCACGACTTCCTCTAGGCACACTTAAACCAAAATCCTCAGTTGACTCAAGTTTTTGCCCCACAAACATTCCCTGACCATGCAGACCTGACTACAGTGTATGTTCCAGACATTTACTGTTCAGCTTAGGCTAAAAGCATCCGCTAAATGTAACATAATGCAGCATTACTGTTGCTACTGCAGTAAATTGAGTTTCATTATTAGCCAAGGAGGTTATGTTTTCGGTCGTGCTGCTTTGTCTGTTTGTCAGCAGGATAATTCCAAAAGTCATGACGGATTTGGATGAAATTTTGTGGAGTTGTTGGAAATGACAAAAGGGACAAGTGATTAAATTTTGGTGGTGATCCGGATCACAATGCGGATCCAGGAATTTTTAAAAAAAGGTTCTACATCATTGTGGGATAGGCCGAACTCCACAAAAGCAGAAAGACTTGGAAAAAAATGATGGTGTAACGTTGCCAAATGTTCCATCAAACAGCTTCCTTGGCAGATCTCTGCACTCTCTGAGTGCATTTCTATTTAAAATTAGAATAATAATGATTATCATCACGATTCATCATTATCACTTTGGTCAGCTGATATTTGTTGCTTTTTAAATAAATGTGACTTGCTTTTTAAAGGTGCACTGTAATATTTTTAGTAGTTCATTTCCAGAATTCATGCCGTCAATGGGGCACCTAAGTCACGCCCTTCTACTTCCGATCCGTGGGGCTGGAGCTCTCAACATTTTGAATGAGAGATAATGGAGCGAGTCAAGCTAAATCCTCATCCCGTTTGGCATGTGCTCCGGATTTCACATATGATGGCAGTACATTTGAAAGGTTTGGATTTGCGTCGTAAGACCACTCATTTTCGACACGCAAGAAACGTTATTTTAGCTTTTGTGCAAAACTGTGTTAGAGACTACACGTGCGCCTTGCATATTTGACGTGAACCGAGGCACAGCCAACCCTACCACTGCACCGCGGCTTAAGTGGCTGCACGTCAGACATGCAACGTCTGTTGTGTAGTCCAAATAATTACATATTTTTGCACGCACACAACTTAAAAATCGCTTGCCAAGTGAAGTCAACAAGCACACCATTGGTTGTTATTAATTCTGAGGCACAGCATATGTGTGATCGATGGGGAAATGCGAGGTGGATCAGAAAATAGCTTTGATCAGTCCATTACAGCCCAGTCAAAAGTTTTTGCGTTCCCAGCCCCATGAGCCGCCCGGAAGGGGTGGAGACTTAGGTGCCCCATTCTCAAGTGTTACCTTTTTAACAAATATTAACCACCACAATCAAATTATTCATTATGACTGGGAAAATTGCACTTTTCATACATGAAAATGGGGATCTTTTCCATGGTTCACCATCTTGAATTTCCAGAAAGACATTTTTAGCTGCAAAACTTACTGTACTGTACTGTACAAAACTCATACTAGTACAGTAAATATTTGTTTATTATTTATTAAATATTCACGAAAAGACCAAATTTAGCAATAGGCAACACAGTTTCAATAAGCAGCGTAGTTGCAATACCTACTCTGGCCACGTCTTACAGTGCACCTTAATAATTGCGACTTGCTTTTTAAATAACTGACGTTTTTGTTTTTTAAATAAATGTCACTGGTTTTGAATTTTCCTGTAGCTTTAGCTCACCTTGAGTCTGCTGATCTCGTCGTTTTTGGCGCTGCGCTCTGCGTTGAGCTCGGTCAGCAGCAGCTCCATGGTTGCCATGGAGGAGCGACGACTCTCCAGTTCCCTCTCCTGGCTCTCCAGCACCGCACTCAGATCCAGGCCCATGCCGAAGCTGCGCGGGGTGTGGGGCGTCTACACACGCACACGCACACGCACACGCACACACAAAAGGGTGAATACAGGGGAGCATGCCAGGAACCGGGCTAAATATTTAACTTTGAGGTAGTGGTAAATCATCTAATTCAAGCGCCTGGAGTCCTGTTTTTTTTTAAATGACATCTGAAGGCTATCTATTAGCAGATGTACCACTTCATGCCGGTTAACCTAGCAAGTCGATAAAATCAGTCAACCAAAATAAGGCAATAAAATCAGTTAACCAATCAGAGTTAAATGCTTTTTCATTCTGTGATATGTTATATCTAAACTGACGACAGAACACATATTCTGCTTTGTATGGCCTCCATCTCTTACCAGGCGCATGATTTTAGGCGTGAGGAGACGTGAGGATTCACTGGGGGCTGCACACTCCTTATCCTGATGATCAGTCTTCTTCTGTTGCATTAAGACAAACAGCAGCAGATTATGGTGATCAGGGATTTTCATTCACAGCATTTGAGATTAAAATACCATGCAAGCTTTTCATTACAAAAAATGTACTCTGAATCCGGTCTAACCTTCGTTACATAGTGAATTGACAAATAAGAACACTTAGATCTGAAGTCTTGTCTTTTGTTTCAGACATGTAAAACTTGTACCTTTACCTGACCTGTTTCTACGGTCAGTCAGGTAAAAGATAAAGATTTTGCATGTCTGCAACAAAAGAAAAACATAAGACTTGATTGAACAGTTAGACATTATGAAGGTAATGCATCTTAACACATTCACTCCCAAGTCACGTTTTGCCTCCCATGCGTTGGCTCCCAAACCGTAAAATTTAGTTTTTACGTTTTTTTTATTGGATTCTGAATCTACACATTCTAATGCACATTCTGTGTGATTTTCGTAATAATGTGATGAACAGAACTGACATAGATCATGAAAACATGAACAATTTCAGATGATGTGGCTCTGAACAATAACCTGACCAGGTGATTTTTGTATCGAAATAGTTTACTCGGAAGCTACTGGAGTTGTTCTACGGGCGTGAAAATGCATTTAGACCCGCAATTTAAACTCGGAGAGCCAAAGAGCGCACCCGTGACAAAAAAGGCTTTATCTCAGTTCGAATGTTGAAAAACGCTATTTCTACCTAAACCAGTGCTCACTTAAAGTGGAATAACTTCGGAAAATAAGCTAGAAACAAACCGTAATAATATACAGACAGCTGGGTTTTTGGGCTTTCGAACAAGCCCTGACACGTGTCTGTGGGTTGAAGACAAAATATTCGGTGGCTGTTCAAAAAACGACAAAAAATGATGAAATTGGCTGGGAGTCTACAGCTAAAATTCCAAAAAATGGCTGGTATTGAATGTGTTAAGAGCACTTTTGACTGTGAGACGGACCTGTTCCTTTAGGCTGGCGATGGTGGCATCGCGGGCGGCAAGCTGGTCCTGGGCGGCCTGGTAGAGGGCCGTCTGCTCATCCAGCACCTTCGCCAGGCGATCCACCTCCTCTGTAGCGTACGCCAGGCTGTCATGCAGCATCTCCATCTGAACAGAACACACACACGCACATCAAGTAAGCTGAGGGGACAGTGATGGGGAAAAGAAGAATATGTGCACAGTAACCCTCTAAGTTTATTCCATTTTCTCCAAATACTTTTGGAAAAAATAGAATAACTTTTCTCCAAATACTTTCCTACGCAACTTTTGAGTTTTTGAGCAATTTTTTGATGTGTCAATTTCAGGAGCACACCCAGGTTGTTGGGGAAATTTTCTCTTCACTCATTAATATATTTTATTTAAGTCTGTCAAGAGTGAAACAGTTGAGTTTTGAATTAATTAATCCGAGCGCTCTTCCTTGCTCACCTCCACAGACTCCCATCTCACCAGTGTGCGGCCTCAGTCTCCAATCTTGTATCCATTTTCTCTGAGCCCCGTAAGCCAGTGTTTTTCAGACGGGGACCCCCTTTTAGACTTTTTCCATTTCCAAATTTCGCAACACCGAAACCCCCACCTTAGTCTTAGCTTAGTCTAGCAATGGATTTAGAGTAACTTTATTACTGTGCACCTCACCTCTATGCGTTCTGAGGCTACTCGCCGCTCAGTGACCTCTCCCAGCTCCACGATCTCCGCCTGGGACCGGCCCAGGCGCTCTCTCAGCTCGTCTCGCTCCGAACAGGCCGTTGTGTACTTCAACTGCAGACAGCACGCACGCACGCACACACACACACACACACACACACACACACACACATTTCTGACAAGGCTACATGGATATCATTGGGATAAATTATGATCCCCAAACTTTGGGCAGAAACTCATCTCACACCCTCACCTACTTACACAGCAAAGTTATAGAAGGCATATAGTAAGTAGGTAAGAAAGATGGAGCAGAGAAAGCCAGTCTCAACAACTCAATGCACTGAAACTTTCAGTGTTGTCACTGCATTATCTCATGGATTTGCTTTGGCTCTTCTGCATGTCAAAAGTCCTTAAAAAATGTAAACGGTCAGCTGGTACATTATTTTGTGGAAAGGTGTGCTATGGTGGCTAGCGTTTTGTGGTTGTCCGTAAGGATCTAAATTAACAACCGCCAAACGGCCAAGTGCTAGTGAAAATTACTTTTGGTTGGTAGAAAGCCACTTTGACCCATTAGTGTGTGTGTGTTTGGCATGTAAGATTAACATCTACTGGACATGTTGACTGGTGATGGGGGGAAAATGTAATTTCGAGCCCTGGTTGTACGTACAGAGATGTCCTTCAGGTCCCCTTCCAGCAGGCTGATGTTCTGATCCTTCTCCCCCAGCTCACTACGCAGGTCCCTGGTCTGGTTAATCAGGTCAAGCACTACACCCTGCAGAGAGAGAGAGAGAGAGAGAGAGAGAGAGAGAGAGAGAGAAAGAGAGAGAGAGAGAGAGAGAGAGAGAGAGAGAGAGACATTCTCAGTTCTTATAGCAAATTGAATACATGCTTAATTTCCATATACGTAAAAACGCACCATATACTTAAAGAAGAAGAAGAAGAAGAAGAAGAAGAAGAAGAAGGAGAAGGAGGAGAAGGAGAAGGAGAAGGAGAAGGAGAAGAAGGAGAAGGAGAAGGAGAAGAAGAGGGAGAAAATGGGAGAGGGCAAGAGCAAAAAAGAGACTAAAAAAAGAGAGAAAGAAAAGAAACACACATTCTGAGTCATTGGGTCCAGTGATTGAAAACAAGTCTACATCGATACAATGTTGCAGCCCTCCTACTTTGCCATTCTTTCAGACCATTTGTAAACATAATGATTGTGTAACACAATGAGTCTCCCTCTCTAAAACGATTGTGTGCTACTAATGGCCACAGCAAACTCCCTCAAAACAAGACAAGTCAGTAATGGCCACCACCCACCTTATCCTGTTCGATCTTCTGCTCCAGAGACGCTACGGAGGTCTCTGAGGAAGCCATCTTCTGCTCCAAGGCCTTAATGTTCTCCACCTTGACACACACACACACACGCCAATCTGTGTCAGTGTCATCATATCAATTCTCACCATTATCTCCAGCATACTGTATGTTTATCTAAACAAAATCATACAAACATTTTGAGCGCACCCACACACATGCACACAAGACACCTTCACACTGACCCACTCATTCATCAAACTTATAGCTCATACTGTAAAAGTGTAATAGTAAAATGAAACCATCTGTTCAGAGACGCTCACACACTCACTCACATACACACACCTGCTGCTGGTTGTCTGCAGTAAGAGCCTGAAGTTGCTTCTTCAAAAGAACATTCTCCTCCATCGACTCAACCAGCTCCCTGGAGAGGAAGCGACAATAACAAACAAACAAAAATAAACAACGATGCTCCCAGAGAAAGCACAAACGTGTACTGTATGTGGGTGTGCAATTATGCATGCGTATGTTTTCAAAGTACTGTATGAGCAAGTGCAAGGTGATGAATCTGGACTCTCTTTGAAGTGGTCCCATTGAAATCATAATGATTTACTATACATGTACCAGTAATTAATTATGCATGTGTTTATGTATGTAAGAGTGAGGCATGGGGTCAGGGTGCTGAATGTAAACTGACTTTGAAGTGCTCTCGTTGCTCTCCTTCAACTGGGAGGTCAGGGTGGACGCATGCTCTCGCTCCAACTGGAGAGAGCTCTCCAGCTCCTACACAACAGACAAAGGCATGAAGCAGAAATACATTGCTGCCATTATTTTTTTTAACATCTCTGTACACTGTGCTAATTTGCATATGCATGTCGGCAACTAGCCACCTTAGTGAGTGTGTTTGGCTAGTATTTTTGGCTGGTGATGGAATAAATTAATGAATAGAAAAATAAAAGAATCAATGAATGAATAAATAAAAAGAATGAATAAATACATAAAAATAAATAAATAAAAAAGAGTGAATAAATGAATAAAAGAATGAATATGTGAATGAATGAATGAATGAATGAATGAATGAATGAATGAATGAATGAATGAATAAGTGAGTGAGTGAGTGAGTGAGTGAGTGTGCGTACGGTGATGGTGGCCTGCTGTTTGCGGCTCTCCTGCCTGCTGTCCTCCAGCTGCTGTTGCAAGTGGTCGGCCTCAAATTTGGCCTCCGCCTGCAGAGCCTCATACTCATCCTGCAGCGCCCTCTGCTGCTCAAGCAACGCCTCAAAATCCAACCTGGAGGGAGAGAGAGAGAGAGAGAGACAGAAAGAAAGAGAGAGAAACAGAGAGAGAGAAAGAAAAAGAAAGAGAGAGAGAAAGAGAGAGAAACAGACAGAGAGAGAGAGAGAGAGAGAGAGAGAGAGAGAGGGGGGGGTGTTGTTGAGAGGAAGAAGACAAGGAGACAAGGAAAAAGTAGAGAGGACGGACAGCCGGGTAGATAGAAATCGATACATAGATAGAGGGAGGCAGAGAGACAGAGAACCAGACAGGATAAGATTTCGAAACAAGGAATGAGAGAGAGAGAGAGAGAGATAGAAAGACAGAGAGAGTCAGATGTTTAATTCCCAAGCAAACGTTATGCAATATACGTAGGTACAGCTATAGGTGCCCTACTTACAGCGATTGCAATTCCAAGAATCCCAAAATAAACAAAATCAACGAAACCCCAAAATCAGCTATTCAAAATGACATCGAGGGAAACTTCCTGAACTGTCACAGAAGTCAAGAAAAAGCTAACGAGAAGGAGGAAAAAAGTAGATATAAAATTGAGAAAGATTGAGGTCGCTGCACAATGTGGTAATGGCAAAAAGTCAGAGGTACAAGTATGTTGATTTTGGATTGGTCTTCAATTCAAAATCTCAAGCCTATTGTGCCACACTTTAATAAAGCTCGAATTGGCTAGAAACTTGGCAGGAAGTTTAAGTAGGGCAAAGGAACAATACTGCAGTTGTAGAGCAGGGATTTTGCAAAGTTACAATTTCCAAGGGGCGTTTTGATGACCCTTAATGTTTTGATGACCCTTACTTGACTAGGTCGAGCTGCACCATAAAATGCGTATATGTGCGTGTCTTACTTGACTTGGTGCAGCGGCACCCTAATGTGCGTATATACGCGTGTCTTACTTGACTTGGTCGAGCTGCACCCTAATGTGTGTATATGTAGATTATGTACATGTCTTTGTCTTACTTGACTTGGTCGAGCTGCACCCTAATGTGTGTATATGTAGATTATGTACATGTCTTTGTCTTACTTGACTTGGTCGAGCTGCACCCTAATGTGTGTATATGTAGATTATGTACATGTCTTTGTGTCTTACTTGACTTGGTCGAGCTGCAGCTGTGTGCTGATGAGGGTGCTGGAGAGGCGGCTGTTCTCTTGCTCCTGATTGGTGTGCTGCCTCAGCTCGGTGCAGGCAGCAGACAGCTCCTTGTCAGACGACTGGAGCAGCACCCTCATGTCCGCCACCTCACCACGCAACACTGGGCCAGACAGACAGGAGCAGGAGCAGGGCTTATTTGTGTACGTTTTTACTAAGGTCAGGTGTGAATGGTGCAATGGAATCAATGACAGATTGTGTGTGCGCGTATGTGTGAGTACTCACGTTCTGTATTGCTCTTCTCCTCTGTCAGCTGTTTCTCTAGGCCGCTGCTGGTCTGCTGCAAGCTTTCCTTCTCCTGACTCCAAGAGTTGCGCTCTGCACTAAACAACTAGTAGAGAAGAGAAGAGAAGAGAATAGAAGAGAAGAGAAGAGAAGATTTATTTTTCCCGAAGGAAATTAACTAAACACCAAGTCAAAGTCAGTTTAATGTCCTCCAGATACACTGAAACTATTTACCTTCACATTATTGTTTTTTAATTATGTAAGATTGTCTAAAACAGGAAGTTAATTACAAAGAAAAGAACTCAAAAGAAGGAAATTAACACAGCACTACAAATTTGCATGCGGGGGTGTCTATGCAAAGTGTGTGTGTAATTGAGTTTCTGCACTGATTCAGAATAACAAATCTGGGAGTGAACACAGTCCAAGATATTTGCATGTGCGTGTGGGTGTTTTATGCAAAGTGTGTGTAATTGAGAGTCATTTTATTGATTCGTGACAAATCTCTGACTGAACAGTTTTACACATTTGCATGTGTGGGTGTTTATAGACAAGTACATTTAACAAGAATTAGTGCAGCACGCCCGAATTGCAAATCAAGCAGACTTGGCAAAGAATTGCCTACTATAAAGGCTGTACACACAAACACGCACGCACGCACGCACCCGCACACACACTTGTAGGGGCACTGTCAGTTAAGAAATGATATTGCACTTTTCATTTCGTCATTAAAAACAAAAAACAAACATAAAAAAACACAAGTTGCCTTGGTCAGATCACTGATGTCTGATCTAGGCAAATTGTGGTTTTCACCATGTAACTTACCCCTTACCTGTAACTTACCCCTTACCTATCTTGGTGGGGCCTTTTTTGATTCATATTTTTGCCACACACTCACATAAAATCAGCCATTTTCCTGTTCTGATTCACATGCAGATAAGTGCAAAAACATGCACATCAGACTTGGCTGACGCCTTCATCCAAAGCGACCAATTATATTCATTGAAGTACAATTTCTTTGAAGAAGTTGGACATTTACTCCCCTTCTTTAAGTGCATAACACACACACACACACACACACACACACACACACACACACACACACACACACACACACACACACACACACACACACACACACACACACACACACACACACACACACACACACACACACACCTCTTCCCTGCGTCCGGCCTCCTCTGTGGCGGCTGCGAGCTGCTCCTCCAGCTTGCTGATGTGCTGCAGCAGCCTCCTGCTCTTGGCCTCCTCCTCATCCAACTGGCTCTTCACACACACCGCCTGCTCCTGAGGACGGACACACACACAGAGGAAGGAGAGATACACAACAACCTTTATATTCTGGACAAATAGGAGTGTGTGAATTAGGGCTGCAAGTAACTAACAATTATTTTAATAGTCGACCAATCTATAGATCCATTGACGATTAGTCACGGAAAAAAAAGACTTGTCCCAACCTCTCCTAGCACGTGCCTGTGTGTAAACTGTAAACAAACATTCAACGGCCTCTAGCGCAGGGAAGTTAGAAAATTCGTACAGCTCACAATGAGCTTTATATCGTGACAGTAGCTTATTTTCTCCAAGATACTAGGTCTAATTCATATGGGCAATTTTAGGTTTCAATAAAGTAAATATGTTTCAGGCATGCATGAAATTAAATTAGACAACTAGTCGACGATGAAAATTCTTGTAGACAAATTTTTATAGTCGATTAGTCAGCAATTAGACTAATCGTTGCAGTCCTAATTTGAATACTTTTCAAACAGACACACACCACCTGCTCCTGAGGACACACACACAGGGAGGGAGGAGAGATACCAAACAACCTATATTTTCTGGAAAAAAGGGCAGGATTCCCACTCTTTTTGACTGACAAAAAAATTCAGAACTTTTCCGTGACTTTGTCATGACCTAAGGTTTCCATGACTTCCACGACTAGAATTTTGCACTTTTTGAACTTTTGGTGCTAAATGTGAAATGTGACTCCTTTCAATTCACCCTGTGGTGTGACAGTTTTTAACCAGTCAAAATATTGTGCATTTATTGTAAATCACATTTAAAAAAAACTTTGAATTTAAAACATATGACTTAAATCCATGCCTGCAAAATGACATTTTCAATTCCCATGACTTTTCCCAGGACTTCCATGACCATGGGGACCCATAATGGTGCTCTTGTGGTATTTCTGTGTGGTGTGAACTGTACCTGCACCAGTCTGAGTTCCTCCGTGAGCGCCTCGCAGGCCAGCTCCTTCATCTCTGCGGGCGGCTGCTCCTGGTGCAGGTCGTCAGGGGTAGCCGGGGGGCTGCCGTGGCCGTTCAGGTGATCCGGGCTGGACAGCGGCACCACACGGTTACGCAGGTTGTACGCTCGGGTCGGCGTGGTTAGGATCTGATGGAGAGAGGGAGGTGGTGGATATTTTACAGAAGCGTTTGGAGTGTGCGCGTGGAGTAAAACAGGTGCCGGACTAAAAGCGATCAAAAAAAAAAAAAAAAAGGGTCCGCACTCTGTTGCTGCGCCCAGTTTATTTTACACATCAACGTTGTGTAAAATAAACTGGGAGCGGCAACAGAGTGCAAATATTTTACAGAAGCATGAAAGGTAGATGACACACAGGTGGTATTAGCCATTTATGGCAATTACGTCAAACAAGTTGCATTATGGCCCTGCCGTGGCTTAACAGTAGGGCACTGGGTTATTACGCCGGCAACCCGGGTTAAAACCCCTCCCGGGTCATTTGCAAATCCTTCCCCATCTCTCTCCCCACACTCACTTCCTGTCATAATCTCCACTTCCCTAATCAATAAAGGCACAAAGGAAAGTTGCATTTTGAGTCGATGCAGGCAGGGCCCTAACTAACTTTTTTCATCACCAGCCAAAATGGGTAGTAGATGATACTAGCCAAACACTAGCCATTTTGACCCATTAGTGAGTGTGCAAGTTAGTCTATTCTGCCACCCAAATGGAAATTTCAACAGCATTCGGCGGCCTGTTGGCTGGTGTTAATGTAGAGCCCTGGATGCAGGTCTAAATGAGGTAGAAAAATTGTCGGTGCTTGAATACAACAAGGATAGAATGAGCACACAGCAGTAGGTGATGAACCAAACAGATGAAAACGAAGAAATAATGACAGTAGGCCGGGGGGCTGACATGATAAGTTGCCTAATTAATTGATGATGTCACAAATTGCGTACCCCCACTTTAACAGTCCCCACTACACCACTGATTGTAATCCATTGGTGCAGGTGGGATTCCCAGCAATCTGACTCACCGTTTGCAGAAAATAACTCCGACACACAGTAATAAACAACACTGCTGTGACATTACAGCTAGTCTTCCATCTTCTAATAACCATTTTGGTAACTGTAAGCTTACAAAAGAGGCTTTGCATGAAATGGTTAACTGGACATAAATGCAAGGTAATCCATTTCATCGTTTGTATATGGAGACCGGCTTGACCAACAGTACAAGAGATCAGGCCAATGAGCAAGTAGATGGATTTGCTGCCTACCTTGAGAGTCTCTGCATGCATCTTGTTGAGGTGGGAGACCTCCTGCTTGGTGTGGGCCTTGGTGGCCTCCAGAATGTTCTCCAGATGTTTGTTGGACTTATCCAGGTACCTCTTCTCGGCCTCAGTCTCCGATAACTGCTTTCTGTAGATAAATTTGTTTTGATTTTTTCTTCCGTCATGTTTGTCATCCATAGTTCTTTATTCACTTCAGTAGTCTTGAGAAAAAACTGTTCAACTGTTCCATGTGATTATCTTCACAAACTCCGACCCTATGTTTTTAAGGTTTTATGTCCTGCCAGGGACTGCAGATGTAAATGAGCCTGAGGCTAACAATGCATGAAATGGCAACATTGATGTTTTAATACATGGCCCCTAATAAAAAAGAGAAGGACATGCTTCACTGGGTCATTTATACAAGTAGGTAAAAAAGGTTGGTCATCAAAAAAAACTTGGGCGTCCAAACTGCCATGAAAAGGTTAAAAAAAAACCTTTGAGGCACTCCTTACTAAAGTTTAAAAGACTGTTTTTTTCATGGTCCCTAATAAATTGAAATTGAAATAGAACATTGAGCAGTATCTTACGATGTAACTTGTTTGTACTCCTCAAAGGCCTGTGCTGTGGCCGTCAGCTCCGTCTGCTTCTGCATCAGCTGGGCCTTCAGTCTCTCCACAGACACCTTCGACATGCTCTCAGCTGTGACCGGCGTAGAACAGGTCGCTGGAGCTATGGGGACACATACACATACAGACACTAAACAAACAGAAGACAGAGCTTAAAGAACAAGAAGATACAGAAAACTTAAGATATTCATTATTCATTTATACAGATTGTTGGAAATCCTATTGCCATCATTTAGAACAAAATTTGTTTAATAATGTCTCAAAATCATACCCCATAACTATTACATCACAGACATCTTCCAGAATAAAAGCTCTTTCAAACCATTCAAACTACTACGTACTCTAAAATTGCACTGCATACTGCAACCTTACCTCCGTTGTCTTTGTTTGGTTTGCTGTCCTCCAGCTGGGTCTGGAAGCTGGCCTCCAGCTCGGCAGTGCACTGCTCTGCCATCTCCTGGGCGCTCTTTACCGACTCCATGGCCCGCAGGACGCGCACCTCCTCACGCAGGCTGAAGTTCTCCGCCGCGTAACGCATCATACGCGGATGGTGCTCTAACTGCAAACCAGTAAAAGTGGACAATGTGGATTAAAGGGTTGATGATTAAAAAAGAAAAAATCTGAAGACATGAAGGCCTTTGCAGGATTCTGGTGATGTACATTGTACAACTTGTATGACTAGGGCAAGGAATTCATTGAGAAATGGATTGGATGGATGGATTTGAATATTGGCGGGCTGGCTCAGTCAAGCCAGTTCTGCTGTGCTGCTGTTGCGTTAATCAGACCTGGTCTCGGAGGATGCTGATTTCCTGCTGCAGCTGCTCCAGCTGTGTCTGGCTCTCCTGCTCCGCCAGTGGGCCGCAGCCATCGCCACCACTCTTCAGCTTCTGCTCCAGCCGGGCGATGTGATCCTCGCGGAACTTGACAATCATGCGGTTGGACTGCACAAACTTCTCCTTGCGCGCCCAGGCCTCCTCCAGGTGGGCAAGCTTCTGCTGCAGCGCCTGAGGAACACCAAGGCATTTCAAAATGGCATTAAAAAGTCTTTTAACACAGGGGCGCTGTGGTGCAACGTGCTAAGCCCCCAACATTTGGGCTTGGGATATATATATACAGTGCCCTCCATTATTATTGGCACCCCTGGTTAAGATGTGTTTTTTAGCTTCCAATTATTTTATTTTTTTTCTAAATAATATGGGACCTTAATGGAAAAAAAGAGAAAAATCCAACCTTCAATACAAGTGCATTTATTCAGTGGGGAAAAAATCCCACATAAAGAAATAATTATTTGACATCAAATAATGTGTGTCACAATTATTAGCACCCCTGGTGTTAATATTTTGTACAACCCCCTTTTGCCAACAAAACAGCACCGAATCTTCTCCTATAATGTTTCACAAGATGTGAAAAGACAGAAAGAGCGATCTTCAGCCATTCCTCTTTGCAGAATCTCTCTAAATCATCCAGAGACCTGGGTCCTCTCCTCTGTACTCTCCTCTTCAGCTCACCCCACAGGTTCTCAATGGGGTTGAGGTCAGGGGACTGAGATGGCCATGGGAGGAGCTTGATTTTGTGTCTGGTGAACCATTTCTGTGTAGATTTGGCCATATGTTTAGGGTCATTGTCTTGCTGAAAGACCCAGTGACGACCCAGCTTCAGCTTTCGGGCAGAGGGCAACAGATTTTGATTTAAAATGTCCTGGTATTTCAAACTATTCATGATGCCATGCACCCTAACAAGGTTCCCAGGGCCTTTGGAAGCGAAACAGCCCCACAGCATCACTGACCCACCCCCATACTTCACAGTGGGTATGATGTGCTTTTCAGCATGCGCATCTTTCGTGGTACGCCAGACCCACTTACAGTGTTTGTTGCCAAAAAGCTCAATCTTGGTCTCATCTGACCAAAGCACACGGTCCCAATTGAAGCCCCAATACCGCTTGGCGAACTCCAGACGCTTGCATTTATGATTGTGAGTGAGGAAAGGTTTTCTCCGTGCATGCCTCCCAAACAGCTTGTTGGCGTGTAGACAGCGCCTTATGGTTGATTTGGAGACTTTGTGACCCCAGGATGCTACCATTTGTTGTAATTCTGTAACAGTGAGCTTTGGAGATCTTTTGATTTCTCTTACCATCCTCCTCACTGTGCGTGGTGGCAAAATAAACATGGGTCCTCGTCCAGGCTTGTTTACCACTGTTCCAGTTGTTTTGAACTTCTTAATTATTCCTCTCACAGTGGATATGGGCAGCTGCAGTTGAGTGGCAATCTTCTTGTAGCCTCTGCCTGACCTGTGAAGGTCGACGCACATCTGCCTCACTTGTATGCTGTGTTCCTTTGTCTTTCCCATGTTTAAGAGTGGATAAGAGAAATGGCCTCGGTGTCACGTCATATTAATACCCCAGGGAAACAGGAAGTGATGAATTACTAATTAAATGTTCCTACATACTCTGGTAAACTTTGTAAACTACTGTAGAAATGACAGAAATGCTTCAATTATATTTATTTCCTGGGAATTGTTAAGGGTGCCAATAATTGTGGAACAGGTGATTTAATGAAAAATAATTATTTTTTAGTCAGGGATTTTTTTATTTTCTTACAATTCATTTGAGTTGAAGGCTACATTTTCCTACAATTTTCAGTGAGACAGTATTCTTCTGCAATAAACACTGAATTTATTTTAAGGCTTTTAACACATCTCAACCAGGGGTGCCAATAATTATGGAGGGCACTGTATATATATATATATATATATATATATACATACATATCCATATATATTTTTTTTAATTATAATTTTTTTATTTCATTTTTTTAACACACATACATTACACTTTACACACATACAATGTACAAAAACACTTGACCTGGCAGTAATTCCGAGTCGCACACAGATCCAATTCACACCATATGCACAGATCCCTCTCGTTTTGTAAATGTGATGACACCAACTGATTACTTTACCTTCTTCTCATCCTCGCGTTTCTTCCACAGCAGCACAGCGAGCTTGAACTGCTCCCTGAAGGAGAGGCGGCCCTGGGGCTCAGGGGAACCTGTGGACATCAGCCAGTCAGTCAGTCAGTCAGTGGTGAGAAAGACAGAAGATCCACAGACTGTTGCTGCTCCCACTTTAATACACACAACATTTAGACCAGTCTGGTCTTTGTCAGGTGCATCTTTCCTTCTTGTTTGATCGCGTTTAGTGCGGCGCCTGTTTACTTGGATGTGGGCACACTCCAAACGCTTATTGTAAAATGTGAATATGGTCCATTTAACCCATGAAGACCAGGAGTGACATCTATGCAACAACCTTTATCACCAGCTGCAGCATCTATGCGCATTTACCTTACCAAAGCATCAATGAATTCCTTTTTGTCAGCTTCTAATTAGGATGCATCAGAATTGGGACTATATAGAGTAACAACGACATGAAGCATGAAAGTCTTGTGTGTGAGAGTGTGCATGAGCGTGTGGTGGTGTGTGTGTGTTGTCATGCCCAGATTATCCATAAATCCCAGCGGCAGAGTGCCCAGGGGCACCAACTACTTTTTGAGCAGTGAGGTGGCACCACACAACACAAGCTTTACAAATATAATTCATTCCTCTTAGGCATAGGGCCCGCCCGGGGGCACCACATTAGCTAAATACAATCTTGTTTGCTAACCCCACACTGCTCCAGGGACTTAGGTGGTGGGCCCAGTCTCATATCTTGTCAGTTCGTTGGTGTTAACGAGTGGCAACTTTATTTTTGCTTATATAACCCCCTGACAACCCATTAATCAATATTTTGGCTGTTGCCATCCTCAAAACTTGCACATTGATTTATAAAAATGACAACAAAAACTAGCCGACCGAGTGACGTCACGTCAATGCAAAGTCAACGAGGCAGAATACAGCTAGCGTGCGCATGCTACCCGGAACCGTCAGATTTCATGACAAAAAGTTACAAGTTGGGGGGTAAGTGGGCTCACTTGTTGTGTACATGCAAAACAAAATATTTTTCCCAAACTTTCAGAAGTGCTCTTTTTTGCTGTTAGTGTTCCACTGTCTGACCATCATTGGCCAACGGGAGATAAATGTCAAAAAGAGGACAGGTCTGTTCCCTCAAAGCAATAGATCAATGAGGTGACGGGGGTAGATCAATTCGCCAAAAAACTACGTGTCAGTAAAGAAATGCAAGCGGTGTTATTTTTTCCAGTAACAGGAAAATGGTCAGGAATGAAATGCCTACGTTGTTTCAATGATTAGGTGAATTATCTGCCTATGACAAAAGCCCGATATGCGGATAAATATTCCCTTTTCAACTTTGAGGGGCGGAGACTTCCCATTGACTGTGCATTATGTGACGTCACCCCCAGTCTGTTTTATTTTCGTTATTTTTTAATATCAACGTGCAACTTTTCAGCGTGGCAACAGCCAGAATATTGCTTTACATATTGTCAGGAGGTCATATTAGAAAAATCAAGTTGCCACTCGAGAGTGAGAACGAAACTCGTTTTCTAAAGGAGCTGCGAAATCTAGCCCACCATCTAACTGTAACCAATACCCTGTACTTAAAAAACCAAAACAAAACAACACATCATCGCATTGGATAAAAGCATCGTCAGATAAGTGTAATATAACAATGTTTGTTGTACCTGTGCGTGCTTGTGGTGCTCCTGGGGGGCTGTCCGCGTGCTGGGAGAGTGAAGGCTGGGACAGCAGGGCCTGGGCAAGCTGCTCCTTCAGCTTCTTGACCTCGGCCTGCAGCTGCCGCACGTTGCCCTGGGTGTCCTCGTTTATCATGGCCTGGGACACAAACCGACAAAGAGCAGTTTAAAATCACGTTTTTCTTTGTTTATTTCATTAATAATACTTTCATTTTTATATAGTGCCTTTCAAAACACCCAAGGATGCTTAACATGGCAGGATTCAATTCCGACCATTGTCTTCATTAGATTCTGTACAATTGCTGGACCCAACAGAGGATAAGCTACATGAAATAATGGGAGCAGAACAGTGATGCGGACATTTATTATTTCATTTAGATAAAAAAACAATGCACTTGATGGCCACATTGGGGATGACTTAGGCCATTTACTAGTCACTGATATGCATTTTGATGTTGGTTGGATGCACAAGACCCAAGCCAACTTTTGTACCAACCTTGTTTTTGATGAGTTTGGCCCTCTGAGCGAACTGTAGGGTGGACCATGTCTCTCCAAAGCACTTTGAGCCGGGGTGCACATTGGCGATGATGAACGTCTTCGCATTTCCACCCAAAGAATCCTGCAACATATTCAGATAAGTAGACAGATGTTGACAATATAGTTACCGGTAATCTGTTTTCGCATGCCTATGTTAATTTGACTGTGTTAGCTTGACGAAGCATGATGATGCATAAGACAGCGGGATGATGACCGTCCCAACATGCATGACAACACAAATAACAGTGTGAGTAATTTGATCTGAAATCAAGCCATCAATAAAGGACACGAACACGAACACACACACACACACACAAAATGTATTTTTCTTATGTTTGTATTGTACTCACCTTCAGTAAAAAGGTCAGCTTGGAATCACGGTAGCAGATGTGTCGAGACTTTCCATTGGACACGTCCATCAGGGCCATGATCACCTGACCCAAGCACATCAGGGAGCGATTGATGCTGCTCGCCTCCTGAAAAGATGCCGAAGATAAAAGAAAAAGTCAACTTTGGGTTGCAGGTCAAAAAGTCAAAGTTTTGTTAAATATCTCGCAAAAGCACGATTCAAAAGGTAACCATCTCGCTTGCTGTTAAATGAGGTTGTGCAGTGTGCACTTGTGTACTTTGGAGTGCTTTGTCACAATGACAATGGGAGTTAAGAGTTCCCAGGTTGGCTTTTTCACTTTCACTTTCAGACTGCCGATATGACCCACCTTGAGGCGTGACCCCTCGGTGTGGGTGTCCTTCTGCCTCTCAGAGCCCGCCAGGTCCACCAGGTTGAGCTGCGAGGTGCGGATGTTGACCAGCTCCCGGTCCGTCTCCTTGGACTCCAGGATCATGGTGAAGACGGCATGGGAGCGAGACGACTCGCGGTTCATGGAGGTGGAGGCCACGCGACGATTGCGCCAACCCATAGACAGCACCTGGGTGAGACAGAGACAGTAGAGTAACGAGAGCAATAATGAATGAAACACAACACAACCAAGACAGATGGGACTTTGGGACTGGGGTGTTGGAAATCCTCAGGTTAACAGCTGACATGATTCCATAAATTATTAGTGGAAAATCTGGCAATATTAATGGACACAAAAAAAGCCTAAGAATATGGAGGGTGGGGGGCACAAAAACATTCGTAGGTCCAAAAGAGGGTCAACCCAGAAAAGGTTTGGGAACCCCTGGTGTAGACTAAGGTTACCTGGTAGGCCTCCGCAGCAGAGGTGACAAACTTCTCCACCGCTCCCTCCACGAAGACGCCCTTCTTGATGTTCTCCCTCAGGAACAGGCTGGCCGAGGCACTGTCCAGCAGGTCGTAGATCTGCTCGTTGTAGATCTCGATGAACGAACACTTGCACAGGAAACTCTTGGAGTTCCCCGACTGGAACAATTTAAAACAAAACAAAAAAAAAGACATCTCAAATTATAACAGACAAGAGAGAGCGAGGTAGGTGATCACGTGAGAAGTTGAGTGGAGTTAGTTAACAAGTCAACATTTTCACACCTTTTCAACTTCTCTGCTGATGAGGAAGAAAAGGTACTCGAAGCTCCGTGGGATCACCCCCCTATTGTCATCTGAGAAGCTATCACATTCAGACGGACCTGTACACATCACAGGAAAAAATAACTTAAGGTTGGTTTTAAGCAAAAATTTGCAACTGAATTGTATTTTTTATCCTTTTCGAAACTTGAAGATAAGTGTTTTCTATATAACTTAACTATGTGTGGGAGCAAAAAAAAAAGTAGAGAAGGAAAAAAAACACTGAGCACTTACCAAGCATCGTGAAGGTTTTGCCAGATCCTGTTTGTCCACTAAAACGCAAATATTCAAAATGATGAGTGCATGACTGAGATGAAAACTGGTGAGAGCTATGTGGAACTGGTATAAACACAGTATTTGATATCGGCATCTACACTATTCTGTGCAAATACTTACTAGGCAAATATGGTGCCATTGTAGCCATTAATGCATGACTCCACAATATTTTTGGCCACACTGGAAAACACAGATTCCTGTTTGGACAAGAACAGAAAATTATAACATTTTAACATGCTTTATTTTTAATTTCTGGATGATGATTAACTTGATTAGACCTTCATGTTGTTCAGGCTGTGGCTTACCTGTGAAGTACCCATGTCTGCGACATGGTCGTATGTAAAGGTGCGGGGCTCGGGCTTTGAGTGTAGACGAATTGTGTTCGGGGATGTCACAGTCAAACACAAACTCTGGTCATTATCTGTTGTCAGCCCAGTTCCCTCCGTGAGAGGCCGCACACGGACGAACACCTTGATGGCGTCACCCTCTCCGCTGTCATGAAGTGTGGATGATGAACATACTCGTTTAAAAGTTGGATAATGTTTTATATAACAAAGTGGAAGAGGCTGAACTGCATTCCGCTCTACATTTCGTACACATCACACCATTGTTTCATATATCAAAACGTTCTAAGGTGACTCGTCCTCTGTATCATGCAACTATTACCACCTAACATCTTCCTGTATTCCACAGTCAGGGACAAAAAAGTAGAACTAGCAGCAGACTTACCTGTTTCCATTGAGAGGGAGCGTAGTATCCCCGCTACCTAAAGGATTAAAAGATCAACATAACATATCAAACACAGATCAAATGACTCTATCCACTTTAATACTTTGCAGATGGACGTATTTCCATCGCTACATTAAATGTTTTGCTGTTAGCTGGCTGTTTGCTAGTAGGGCTGCTTTTCAGCTGTTTACTGTCAACAACGGCTCGAAATAATGAAATTATTACAATCTTTCCGGTAAACGGCATTGATCAAAAACCTACCTTTTCCCTTTGAACTCATGGCGTTAACTATAAAAACTACACACAATCCATCAGAAAGTTAGTCGAACATGTACATCCAAGTGTTTACGTCGAAATTCGCGCGGGCAAGTTTCTTCTTCTTTTTTTACTGTGGTCTCGAAACCAGTTTCGCCATCTAGCGGATACTGTGGGCTAATACAGGTCGGAGCCTCAGGTGCATCGTATACAGTCACAGACTTCTATACAGTACTCCCTATAAGAAGACGTTCTCTGGTACTATCATGTCCACATTTCTAACATGTGATGATGAAGACAAAAGGCTACTCTTCGTGGCATGTATCAGGTTAGGTTTTACAGTATGTGAGTCAGGCAATGCCATATTCTACTCTTCCGAATCGTTGGCTATTTGTTGTTTTGTTTTGACTGTAGGTGTGAATTTAGCATAGAAGCGATCAAAGTAAAACAAATAAATGCAACATAAAAAAAGTGCAATGTAATATAATGCATGCAACTTTATAACTGGCAGAATAGTGGTTAATTTTGAAAGCATGTGTTTTATTGTCTGTGTCTAAGTCTTGTCATACATCCAGTGTGTCTTGTTTTTTTTTTTTAACAGATGTGTTTTCACAATGACACTCTGAGATTTTACTTTTGAACAAAGTGTCTTGTGTATAAAATTGTGTGCAGACAGCTGGAGTCTGTGTGTTGTGTAAAGGAGCAAGTGCTTGGCAAAGCTGGTATGAAAGTGTAATGCTTGACTTTTGTTTAATGTAAAGCAACATGTGTTTAAGTTATAATACCAACAACTTTACGATGTGCTACTTTGGTTTAAGCATCGGCCTATAGGCCTAGTGTTTAAGCAGTAGGCAAAAACTGTAAAAGGTGCACTGTGTAATATTTTTAATAGTTTATTTCCAGAATTCGTACTGTCCATTCACTGTTACCCTTTTAACAAACCCTTACCACCACCATTAAATTGAGTATTCATTATGACTGGTATAATGGCATTTTACACACATCAAAATGGGGATCTTCACCATGGTCCGCTATTTTGAATTGCCAGAAATATTCATTTTTAGTTGGTTGGTTTATCATTTATAAAAAATCATGAAGATAAGCTATAGGCAGCACAGTTTCAATGAGCAGCATAATACTACTCTGGCCACCATCTTATACAGTGCACCTTTAACTGCCATGAAGTGCATCGCGCTAGACACGTCACAGACTTCAGGTTTTTTTTTTAACCTTCTGTATGAGAAGACATTTCCTTAACTTTCCTAGTTTTTCCCTCTTTTTGAGACTTTGAGCACCAGCCTTTTCATTGTTCATGTATTAAATTCATCAGTAAGTCTTACATTTTTTTTTAATTATTACCAGGGCCCCTGGCAGCTTTAACCAGGCCCAGGACAAAGTCATCTGAAAGGGCCCCTCAGCCCAATACATACAATGTAATGTGAGGACCACATTTTGGGCCCCGGGACAACTGCCCCCTTTGTCCCCCCTTCATATGACAAACTTGTATGTAGTCATTGGTGACAGTTATAAACATAACATATTAGTTGGTGTAGTGGCTGAGCACCACACTAACTTATAAACCTAATGCCAACAAGATGACAAAAGTTCATTTGAAAAATCCCACTGGTCTGTATAACTACGGCCTTTACAGCAATGACCGCTGACAAAGTTTACCTGCATACAAAATCAGGTGGTCAGGGTCTACAAATAGCTACTAAAAAATACATGCAAACACAACTGACAGCTTGTACACTGTGGGCGATGCCTAGATTTATAAAGCAATGGAAGAATACAGGTACAACTGAAAAACTGTCAATTATTTATTGGCACACATACTTCAAAATGTACATATTGTAACTCAAAAACAGTATGCACAGTAGCAAATTACAAAAAATTTGAACCAATAGTAGCTAGAACAACTTTGCTTGCACGCTCTCCTACAATGTGTTGCAGGCAAGCTGCTCAGTAATCAAGTGCATTGTCGTGGAAACACGACGACATGACATTCATATTACAACATTAATATTAGCAGGACACGGACCTGATTTAAAACATTTTATTAAACATTTTTTTTACATCAACATTCAACAAAGAAAGACAACAAAAAAGAACATAGAAATAGACAGACAAGAGAAACAGACAAAAGCTAATTTTTCTGGACGTTCAAAATCAGGTCTTCACACACCTTATTCAACTCCTCCACGTCTTTAATCTAGGAGAAAAAAACACAAAAAAGTTTTTTTTAAAGAAATATTCAACTTGACACACCCAAAGATCCAACTACTGTATGTCCAAAGGAAGTACAGGACAGGAATAATGTCCTTCTGGACAAGATGCAGCATGGAGGGCAATGCAAATTGACTGCAGCTGTATGAAATTTGTGCGCTCTACTTAACCCTGTGCTTATGTACTTCAAAAAAAAAAAAAAATTAAAACCTACTTGGCATCCACACTTAAGGTTCTGCATATTTCCTTAACACTTAGTATCTGTGTTATAGGCTATGATTATGTCCTCAATTGCAGAGGTGTCAAAAATAAAAGTAAAAAAAAGAAACAGTTTGTTAGGTCCTTGTTAGGTTTTTCAACACAGTCTATCCATCTCATTAGGTACAATGGAGTAAATGGTGTAACAGCTATGTAATGCCATGTGCTAGTGTTGTAATTACACCACAAAATAACTTACTTTTGACACCTCTGATTGTAAGTCACTTTGGTTAAAAAGCATCTGCTAAATGCAAAGTGCAATGTTATGTCATACCTTTTGGTCCAGGCTCATCTGCAGTGACTGGTTTCTGATCTGCTCCCTCTTCAACTGGGCCTGCAGACCGGTGACTTCTGATCTGTTCTTGGACGTCACTTCAGCAATCTCCTTATTTGCCCTGTGAAAAGCAAACATCACATACCCAACAATGATTTGCTAGAGTTTGTTACATTGTGACTCTACAGAATTTGTGCTGCACAAACCGTTATACACAGGGCCCTAAATTAATCTTTCATCACCAGCCAAAATGGCTAGTAGATGCTAATCTCCGCAGCCAAGCACACACACTCACTAATGGGTCAAATTGGCTAGTAAGTTGGTCTCTTCCATCAACCAAACTGAAATTTCACCAGATTCGCCCGGTTTGCTGGTGTTAATTTTAGAGCCCTGATTATACGACACGTCAGAGAGACACAAAATGAGGCAAAGACAGCACAGCCAGGCAAAATTCTGTGTTCTATTAAATCAACCATCAACAGGTTGTAGCAGCAAATCCAAAATAAGTCAATAATAATAAGCTCCAAAGTTTGGACTTACAGGGAGATCTTCTCCTCAGCATAGGCCTTGAGGGACTTGTAGCGCTGCCCCTCCTGCCTGATGCGGGACGCGTACTCCTCCACTAGGGCCTTCAACGTCTCTTCATCCTGTGAGAAGATTGAGAATTACAGATTTAGAAGTAGCTTTCTGAGAACAACAACAACAACCCATAAACAAAACCCTTTGTCAATCTAGAAATGTGTGATATTCCCTTTCAAGCCTTCTACTACAGCCAGTCCCAGAGAAGATTAGATTAGATTAGATCACTTTTATTGGTACCCAAAGGTAGATTTGATTTGTTGTCATGTGATCTCCACTCATACAAAACATTCAGGACACACATAACATACAAGAAACTCACAATGACCATTTAGACAATACTTAAAGTAGTCTAGTGCATCCTATTATAAGACATGGCGTCACAAAGTGACAAAGGAAATACATAAATGACATTTTAAGTAATAGGTGCGAGTCAACATGCTCCCATGAGCAAAGCTCGTCCAAACAAGGACACCAAGCCACACCACTTACCTTCTTGTGGCCGTTGATCACCTCCTTGTGCTTGTCCAGACGCTTGAAGAGGTCGGAGAGTGACCTCTCCATTGAGTTGAGGTCCATGAGGGCCTGGTCCTTCTCCTGCTGAACCTTTTTCAGCTCCGCCAAGATGGCTTGCTTCTCCTTCTCTTTCTCAGCTACACAATTTACAGGAAAATGATTTAAAAAAGACTTTGTTTTGACCACAAAGAATAATGCTTTACACGAGGGGATTGGATAAACAAGACTTGATTACATACCAAGGATTTGTTCCAGTAATCCATCATGTTCCTTGAGGGCAATCCTAGAACCCGCAAACAAAATCACAGACCGATGTTAAATAAGAACGACAATGGTAACAGAGCAACTGTTGATATCTAGCAAAATGACCAGTACTGAATTTACCCCAGTTGTCGTTTATCCTCAAGAAGTGAATCCCGTTCAGCCTTTATTTTGTCTCCATTTCGCTCAGCCTATAGAAAGAAAATTCTGTTGATCTCTTTTCTGCCAGCACACATACACCCATCTAAATGGTAACATGACCCACAGTTTAGACAGTTGATAGTAATTTCCAGAGCAAAGTGTAGATGTACCAGTGGCCGCATTCGTGATGAACAATGTGAAATTAGCAAGTTACGATGCATTCTGGTAAGAAAAATCCCTTGAAATGGCAAAGTGAGAATGCGCACTTTGCAGCAATGCGCCCTCACAAACGTGGCCAGCGTCACTGCTGCCACACAGCAGGTGTAAAAGAGCACTCACCTCTTCCCGAGCTCTGGCCAGAGCAGCGTCCATGTCTTTCTGGCTGTACTTCAGGACCTCGATGATGGAGGCATCGTCATTTTTCACCGGCTGCTTGAACGTGGGAACCAAGAGGTCTAACACAGTTGGGTCCTAAAGAAAGGAAGACACATCCAGAGTCCAGACCAAAAAAATAGATGAGAACACAAAAACATAAACATGCGCCTAGAAACCACAAGTTTCACAATTTGAATTACAGCAAATGCAGGCACAAGTGCTCATTAGGACCCTATTTCTTTATTAGAGACGATGCAGACAAACTTGGGCGGTCATGTGGAAAAGTGCAACTGCATATCTCCACATCATTGTGGCACAGCCACACATTGAAACCAAGCATTTTCCTTTTCTTGAAATTGGTCTCTGACCCAAAGTCCTACAGAAGGTTGTAAATTAGCCATTGCATGGTGGCACTAGTTACTCACAGGAGCTGGCAAGTCGGCCAAAAGCTTTCCAGAGTCACCCTGTGAAAGCTTCACATCAGCAGGCTTCTGGGCATCCAGTCTGAAAGAAAAGGGGGGAAATGAGGACCTTCACTAGACTATAAATGTGACAGAATTGGAGATCCACTCTATATAAATGATACCTGAAATTATTCAAGGGACTTGGCAAGGAAACTTTGCTACTTTGGATTGAGAACCTTGGCAAGATGTTGAAAATATTATCTAGTAGAAACGTAATTTAAAGAAACAAATATAATAGCACCACATCTTGTTTATATACTGAATCTTACAACATTACAACTTCACTTATCGACTACAATTTGTCCACATCATCCCTATATGTGATACAGGAGAGTATAGTTCAATTCTTAATTTGTGTGAATAGTGAGTGAGCGCTTTTCTGTATTAAAGAAAGCCATTTAAAAACTTGACAGACCTGGTTGCAAAAGAGGGACGTGGCAGACTGACACCCATGGCGTTGCCACCTGAACCCTTCTTAGGGCTTTCCCTCAGCAGGGGGTCAAACTTCAGATACAGTGACTGCTTTCGCAAGGCAGACTCCGCAAACTGGAAACAGACAAAAAAACAAAACCAAAAAAAATAATACATAAAATGTACAGAGGCCGCACTCTAAGACCAATGAGTAGCAATGAAACGTGTGTGTGTCATGAGTACACTTACATTGCTAGATCCAAATTGCTCCAGATAATCGATCTGTCCATCAAATCCAGCCATAACTGCAGAAAAAATGAAAAAATATTAGGAACACAACTATAGTGAACCAAGGCTTAAGTGTATTTGCAAGTGCATTTCCGTACAGGCATTCCCTGAAACAAACTCCTCTTCCTGTCCACCAGCGGTGCTGAAGTTGGGGTTCTGCTGTGGCTGGTTCATCTCTGTGGGCTCGGGCTGCACTGGTGCCATGTGTCGTTTTGGGGGGCTGCTGGAGGGACAGGTCGCTGGTGCACGACTTGCCGTGGGCTGTGGACAACATAACGTTCATTACATTACACTTAGCCGACACTTTTATCCGACACAACTCAAGGCGGAAATACACAGTACGATATTTCCAATCGTGGGTACTGGGTATTAAGCTCCTGCTCACACTGCACGAGGGAATCGCACGGTTTTTAAGGTTAACATCTCACGACTAACCACCTCACACTATACGAGCCGACGGTCGGATGCGACCAGAATGCTCCCACTGTGCGACACGACAGGCATGTTTCCAGGGACTGCAGATGGCAAAAACGAGGAGGGGAAATGTGCACCTGAGGTGGAGATGAGGAGGCGCTCAAGAGCGAATCACAATGCCCTATAAATTTGTGCATGTGTAGTGTCAAATCATGTTGTAGCACTGCTTTAACTGTGCGATTAACTCACGAGGGACGACCAGGATTTTTTTGCGATCCTACGATTGCACGATCGTGAGGTAAAAATCACTTGTTACCCCATGTACACTACACGAGTGACAAATCGTGGCAAAATCGGGCTAAAAGTTGCAGTGTAAGCCCGGCATTAGACATTAGGTACAGGGTACTGGTTACAGGCCCTGAAGCAATGTGGGGTAAGGTGCCTTGCTCAAGGGGATTTCACCCATGGATGAAGATGTTGGTAAGGGTGGGATTTGAACCTGAAACCCTCTGATCTAAAGGCCAGCGCTCTAACCATTGAGCCATGGCCGCCCCAGCAGCCTATTTACAGGAGAGCAGAAGGCAATAACATGACAATTCCTTCCAGAAACATTTTTTCCTGACTGCCAAAACTGCTCCAACCAATGATTACATTTAGGTACAGCACCATAGCATTTTCTTTCTTTCGTCCAAATCACGACAAATACTAATTTTGAGCACGAAGTGTCAGCTTAATGCACACAAAAGGAGGCGATGGAGGGTACAGTAATAACCGCCAGTGTCAGTGGTATAGTATGTTCGTGCCATTCACCTGCTGAACTGTGATGGTGGTGTTCTCAGCATCCTCCATTCTCACCCCTGCATGCATAGTGCTGAAAGCAAAGCAGATGAAAAGGGAAAAAAACCAGTATGAATTACAGCACACTTTCTATGCCTGGCCGTAGTTCAAACGGCTAGGACGCTGACTGTTACACAGGAGACCCAGGATCGATTCTGGACCAAGTTAGTTTCTCAAGCCTCCTCTGTGTCTGTCCCATTACTTTGTTGTCTCCTCTCAAATTGTAACATCAAATAAAGGCAAGAACAAAAAAGAAAAAGCACAGTACCTTGTGTGGTCATCCGTCTCCTTCTGAACAGTGTTGATCTTTGCCACAGGTTTCTGAGAGGGCGGCGGGGCAGGAGAAACCACAGGATTCTTCCGCTCAGCCGCAGGAGAGTTGCCCACGGCAGCCTTGGCGCCAAACGGGTTGAAATTCGGGTCGTCCCATTTGTCAAAGTCTACAGGGTAAGAGCCTTTCGGAAGAGCCACTTCAGTGGGTTCCTGCGGTTCCGTTTTGGCTGCAGGCTTGGGCTCTTCAACTGGGGAGGCAGGTTTGTTCTCTGTAGGAGCCGCTGCCTTCTCTGTGGGTGCCACTTTCTCTGATGGCTTCGTACCCTGAGGCTTCTTGCCCAGTTTTTTGAAAGGTGGCTTGCGCTTGACTTTAGTCTCATCGCCAAAGTTGAACTCCAGTAGCTTCACTTGCCCATCATCGGCAGGGGCAGGCTCTGAACTCAGGGTCTCCTTGACAACAGCTGGTTTGTCTTCTGTACAAGCAGGTGCCTCAATGATTGGGTGTGCAGACACTGGATTGTCAACCTTTGTCTGCTCACCACGGGCATCTTGCTTTGGTGGAGAAGACGTTACAGGCTGTTCTTTTCTCCCCTGGGCTGGTGAATTGGCGATTTTAGAACCACCAGTCTGAAAGGGATTGACGGAGTTCAAGTTGTCGAAATCAAACGAGTATGCGCCTCTGGCTGGTAGAGGGGCATCATCTTCAGCATTGACAAGTGGCGTGAGCTCCTTGGATACACTGGTTTCCTCAACAGCAGGTTTGTCTTCCAAAATTGTAGGTGTATCTGCAATTAGCTGTGCAGTCACTGGATGGTCGTCAACCTTTGTCTGCTCCTCAAGTGAATGCTCTTGTTTAAGAGGCGAAGACTTAACAGGCTGTTCTTTTCTGCCTTGAGCTGGGGAATTGGTAATTTTCGAGCCACCAGTCTGGAAGGGATTGACAGAGTCTAGATTGTCAAAATCTAACGAGTAGGCACCCCTGGCTGGTAGAGGGGCATCTTCTTCAGCAGTGACGGGTGGGGTGGGCGTTACTTCAGCATCATCACCAAAGTTGACCTCCAGCAGTTTTGCGTGGCCATCATCAGCTGCAGGGGCTGGCTCTGAACTGGAGAGCTCCTTGGATGCACTGATTTCCTCAACAGCAGCAGCTTTGTGTTCCATAATCACAGGTGCCGGTGCCGGTGCCTCAGCGACTGGCTGTACAGTCACTGGACATTCGTCAACCTTTGTCTGCTCATTAAATGAATGCTCTTGTTTTGGTGGGGAAGACTTAACAGGCTCTTCTTTTCTGCCTTGTGCTGGGGAATTGGGAATTTTGGAGCCACCAGTCTGGAAGGGGTTGACTGAGTCTAGGTTGTCGAAATCAAACGAGTAGGCACCCCTGGCTGGTAGTGGCGCTTCCTCCTCAGAATTGCAGACAGGTGCTGGCTCCGATTTGGACTCTGGAATTTGGGCAGGTTCCGGAACTGCTGGAGAGAGTGCTCTGGTAAGTTCCTCTGTGTCGTCATTCAGGCTCTGCTCTGACTGAGCCACTAGAAGCTTCAGGGGGTCAATGATAACAGGACTGTCCGTGGAGGGCACCGCTGCAAAACCATGATCCACAGAATTCTCCAGCGAAGCGACCATAGGAAGGGTTTCGTCCAGGGCCAAGTCGGATTTCACTGCCTCTTCCACGACATTCTCTGGGTCGGAAGCAGTCAAGGTCACCTCTTTTGAGTCCCCGAGGCAACCCATGATTTGTGGTGACCTGCAAACAGTGGCACCTACGCACGGCTTGGCAGGAGAAAATCCCATCTTGACTGTGCTTTGGAAGGGATTGATGGCATCCAAGTTGTCCAGGTCCAGCAGGTAGCTCCCTCTGGGAGGAATGGGGACATCACCATGTCCTCCTGTGTCTGTGGATAACCACAACAAGTCAAAATGATCAAGAGAAATTCACATTGTAACAACCCAGGGGTGCATTTCTCGAAACTGTAGTTGTTAACCATGTTAGCTACTTTGCTGATTGCAATGCAATTTCCCATTGACAACAACCCAAGTTACTAACTGGCTAACAACAACTGGTGTTCAGTTACAAAATAAGCTTTGTGATTGATGTAGTAATTCTGCTGTACTACTCAGGGGTAACAGAAACCAGAAACCCGGAAATGCAAAATGAACAAAAAATGATGGGCGTTACCTGAGTTTAGCAAAACTGGTTCATTTTCACTATTCTTCTCAGACACGGACCTGCAAAGATAGTCAAGCGGACAATGAATAAATGCCATTGCATAATTTAACTTCATGATTTCTGGATGATGGATGGAAAAACCATCTACAAACACTGACAAGTCATACAAAAAGAAGCCAACCATTGACAACCATTTAGTTTATATTACACCATGAAAGCATTGCTCATTCCACTCCAGCTCCACTGTGCTGATGCAGCATTTTTTATTAACCAGCTATCGTTTGTTACAAGAATTTAAAGTCTTTCCAAATAAACTGAACACATACTCATCGGGACAGGTCAGCTTGAGAGACTCCAGATTGCTGATGCACTCCTCCAAGCCATTCATCTTGGAAGTCTTTGAAGGAGACAAAATCCTCTTTGTGACAGGATCTCTTCTTGGAGTTTGGAAACAAACCTGATATAAACATAAGAAAATGAGTGGCGTGTGACAACTTGTGACAGTAAAGGAATTCAAGTTCACTTCACGGATAACATCGTACCTTCACCCCCTTTGGGACAGTTTTGTTTGTGACGTTCTCAAACTGTGACTGGCGTAGAATGGAGGGCCTGCCAGTGGGCAGGTCCAGATTGAAGATGTCACCGGCCACCTCAGAGTCACCGGGCTTCCCTGCAGGGTGAACCCCAAGGTTCTCTTCGTTCTCAAATGAAGAACTCATGCTGAAAGGCAAACAAGAGAGACATCATTATTAGTAAGCTTAAATTTTCTTCTCCATAAAACCGTTAGGACTCACAAACATTAAGACTTGAGATACAGCACACCACACCCTGTGTACCTTGTGACTCCTGGCTTAACACTAACCCACACACACCCTATGTGCTGTTATAAATAGTGTGACAGTAAGCATTTTCCCCAAAGTGAGCATTTTTCAAACCTCAAAGTGTAACTGATGTGCCCATGGATCAATAAACCATCTCCATGCCCTCAACAAGGACCAAGTTGCATTAGTAAAGTCTAAATAAGACACCTCGCAGTTACTATAACTTTGAATTGTCTGCGTATTTTACGTGTCTAAATCAAACATGCAATTGACTGGCAATGGAGAACAACTTTGGTTGGTGAAGGCACAAGATGACAAAAATGAAGGGTGATTTGAAAACAAAATAAAGAAAGAAACTGAACTGTTCTTGCAGCTTTACCAGCTAAGTTCACCTTTCAGATAGGCCAGCCGTGGTTTCAGCCTCTCAGTCTTCAAACAAGAGAGATGAAGAGTTGTGAGTTATGGCCTAAAGGGGGGCTTTCTAGCATGCACATTGCACACATTTTCCCCAAGGCTAGTTGTACCACCGACGCACTGTAGCTTCTTTGCAATTTAGCTTTAACTTGGTGCTACATGAGGTATTACATAACATTCTTCTGTCTAAGAATTTGATTAGGCACATCATTAACCGTTGATTTTAAGGTCTTCCTGGGACGCTAAAAAAAACTCAGACAGCTACCCGGAGACAGTTGGCATGACATCAGTCAACAAAACCAAACGGTCTGATGGAGGAACAGATTTACCACCGAAATGTTTCAAATGATTACGAATATGGCGTTTTAAGGGGAGACCAAGTAGTGTATCGGACCAAAGAAACCCCTTTTTCTGTGCTCACAAATATCGTGTCAGTGATGCATTCATTCAGAACCACCGAGATACTATTTAGCTCGGTGTTCAGAACAGATTAGCGAAATAACCTCAACTAGCACACATTGACAAAGGCGACACAAGTTCACTTTCTCATGTGCTTACCATTGTGAATGGATGTCATGGCTGAAATTACATGGACAAGCTCTGCAGCTTTACAAAGATGATTTCTAACTATTAATAGTCGTATAGTAAAGCTACAGGAGCTGCTAACCGTCACGAAATGACCGTAATCTTCTTTAGTTTTGTATGTCGTTACTTTTCACTAAACACGATTTTTGGTCACGAAGATATCGGAAATACAATTACTCAGTTATTCAAAGTTGGTTTAACGATAATACCACTAACTACCAATAATCAGTTGAGTTGAAGCAAGGCCTCATGTTACACGATTCATACAACTTCGCTTTCATTGCTCTGCTCTCGTAGTCTGTTTACTTCCATAGTAACACAGTTCTCTCGATATGTGCTAATATTCTATTGTCAGAATTTTAGAGCGTTTGCCACCCACCTCACGTTCAAGTAATGTCACTGGAAGAATTTCAGACAGACAGCAACTTCCAACAACATGCGAGAATAAAATGACTGACTAGCGTCTTTTCTCCCGTCCTCATCCACCCCTGTTCGGTCGGAAGATTTCAAATTTAAACGCCTTTACCAGACACCAATCGATGCGCTGAGGGGTGACATGAAAGGCGGGTCGTAATATGAACCCTCCAATAAGCTTAAAACGGAAGAGCCAATGTGACAGAAGAGATCCAATGGTTGGCTAGAAAACAGTCCCATGTGACAGAGAGATTGCGTGATATTTTTCGTGTTTGATTCTTAGAAAATAAACAAAAACAATCTACTTAGCTATTTGGAAACCATCCATGAAACAAAACGGGCATGCAGTTTTTCTTCAAAGAGTAAAGGAAATGTCATACTGAATTTGCCTCAGTTAATGATTGTCGCAACAGGCAGGCCAGTTTATATTATCAGACTCATTTATTTACACATATGACATGAGATATTTTTGAAAGGGCAATTTAGGGTAGAAGGTGGTCAAGAAAGACAGTGAACTTTCAGAGCAACATAATGTGATCTACAGAGATTGCAACTTTGCTACTGTCATTTGCCATGCCTGGTTAAAGGCTCAGAATACCTTACACATACAAATGTTCAATATCAACTGTTGTATTTTTTTGTGCTGTGTTGCATTGTTTTAGACGAGCAGACAATTCTCTCTCTCTCTCTCTCTCTCTCTCTCTCTCTCTCTCTCTCTCTCTCTCTCTCTCTCTCTCTCTCTCTCTCTCTCTCAATCCCCCCCTCTCTCTCTCTATCCCATGGTGCGTGTAATCCTTGGCTAATCCAGACACTCTGAGAGTGATTCTATGGCACAGGGCTGTTTGGGAATGCTGCTGCTGTGCCGTCGCAGTTTCACCTGCTACCAGCAGCTACACCGAATGGAGACAACATGGACAGCAAGGGCTTGGCTCTATGGTTCCTTCTCGTCTCCCTGAGTCCTGCTCTGCTGCTCTACTGCTCAGCTTGCCCCTTGCTCTGCTCATGCATGTACCAAGGCGGAGGAGGAGCCAATGGCACCGGACTCAGGTAGGCCCAGTGGTGTCGTACAGGGTGGTAAAGCGTGACTGAGTTACCAGGGCCCCTAGTATGTATATAGCTGGCCCACATAGTATCTGATTTATGTAGATATATCACTGGGGGGTGGTGAGTGGTGCTCATTGGATCTGATAGTACATAGGGCCCACTAATTTGCTGCTGCACCCCTGGGTAGGCCTTCTGTTTGTCTGTAGCTGCGTCTCATCCAGTCCCAGCTTTGTGCAGGTGCAGCAGCAGGGGTTTATGTGGGATTGTTTACATGCACCTGATCTGGCAGTGAATAGCCTGCTTTGAAGCAGTACTCTGCAAATGTGTCTCAATATACAATAGGTGTTCAAAAAGTGCCAGTTTAAGCCTTGGATGACATTAGTTTCCTTAGCTATTCACACATGCTACTACAAGGACCTGTGCAGTGCATTGTAGAGCAAGTTAGATTTGTGTCATGGCTTGGATTAGGAGCCAGTCACGTTTAGAAGGGGACAGTGACAGAAGCCAATGATTAGAAAGCTCTGGAGCATAAACCTCATCCCCAGAGGTCAACGGGCCAGGCATCAGCACTGGCTTATTGCAGACATGTACAAAGCAGAAGCAGAAGTAGAAGTAGAAGTACTGTTACGTACGGGTGTAATCAGAACACTAGTAGTTCGTTTGGTAGGACATTGTTGCAATCATGTAATAGCATCTGTAATTATACCGTAATACCATGGTAATTACATCTGTAACAGTACTTCTACTTAATACATTCTACGTCTACTTAATACATAATCTGGTTTGTTGTCACCAGCATGTGTTGTGAGTGGGTGGACGTACTTTAACTGTTACAGGAAAAGTAGTCTGGCTATCTCGAAGTATCAAAAATACTTGCAGTCGCAATAGCCAAGCTAACAAGAAGGCTGAAAGCGGCAATGTGTTGCTGCTGGGTTGTAAGGTAGGCCTATCGTTCAAGATAACATAACCAAAGTTATGAGGTTCAGTTGCTTACCGGTTACATTCTTTGAATAACAAAACCAATATAATTAAATAGTAATTGGTAATTAATGTACTGAAATGAATAGGCTGAATATGAATAGGCCTATGAATCCACCAAATGAATGAATCCATACAATAGTGGCATTAACTATGGTTGCACCACCCTGACATGTGCAACTACTAAAAAGTCATTGACCCATGAATAATCTTCACAGACAAACTGTTATAACCTTCACATACATCTGTGTCTTAATTGCACTACCCAAATCAACTCAATAGCTGCGTAAGCTACTACCAGTGTGAATCCTCTTAAATGATTGTATAGGCTTACTCTGCTGTTTCTGTCAATTAGACTTCTTTCTAATTGCTTTGTGGCCTTTGGTCACTTTGGACAGCTGAGAGGGATGGCAGAGATTTTGCATCTATGATAAATAGCAGTGATGGGCAACCAGAGGCGGTATGGTGGCAGTAAGGTGGCAGTAGCAAATCAGGTTAAGTTCACCTTGAGTTAATGGTAAATAAGATACTTAAAGAGCCAGTAAGCCTCGTTTCTTAACAAGATGCAAACTATTTGTTCGCAGGTTTACCATTTTCTTTGCCTGATAAACCAGCCTAAATGGAAATTTCGTCGCCCAGTGGGTGGCGCTGGTTTACCAGGCTACCATTTTCTGCAGGTTGATAGGTTTACTAGTTCTTAGAACACTCCCATGACTTTAGAACCTGCTAACCACTGCAGCATATTCATTTCACTTCCATCCAGGAGTATCATTAAAGATCCCTCACATCCTGGCTTCCATCTCTTCACACTGTTGCCCTCTGGCAGGCGCTACATGGCATTACCAGCCAGAACCAATAGAATGAAGAACAGCTTCTTCCCCAAAGCTGTTACGACACTGAACTCACACTTACTGGACTATACATACAGACGCACACCGCACTTTGTACCTGCACTAAACACACACACACACACACACACACACACACACACACACACACACACACACACACACACACACACACACACACACACACACACACACACACTGCTGCTGGTGTACTTGATAGACCTATTTTAATATTTATTTTTCTTCACTATGTCAGAACGCTATAAAGGACTGTTAGAAAAAGCACAACAAATACCTCCTCTTAATGTATGTTCTCTACAAGTCTTCTGTTGTCCAGTCTTGCACTTTAAATGTCTGTATGAGCACTGTCTATGTCCATACTGTCTTATGTCCATGTATGAGTACTGTCTATGTCCTTACCTAGATTAGTCTATGTCTGCATGGGAAAGCAAGAAATGTAATTTCAAATTCTTTGTATGACCAGTGCATGTAAAGAAATTGACAATAAAACCAACTTGACTTGACTTGACTTGACTTGACAACTTGACTTGACTATGTTCACCTGTAAAGGACTGTGCACCTTGTAGGGAAGCTCAAATCTCAGTATACTTTGTATAATGACAATAAAGGCTTTCTATTCTATTCTATTCTACTCTATTCTATTCTATTCTATTCTATTCACCTTGGTTTGCGAAACAGTGTCACCTGACGCCATGTGTATTGCTACGTCATTCTCAACAGGACAGTGGCGTGTAAGGACCCTGCCATCGTCATGATCCCAGCAGACCTGCCTACGGACACCGCCAAGTTACGGCTGCAGAGGACGTCCGTGGTCCGCGTGTCCAAGGGCTCCTTTGAAACGCTGGACCGCCTCAGGTACCTGTGGCTCACCTACAACTCCATCACCACCCTCCACCCCCGCAGCTTCGCCAACCTCTCCGTCCTCCACGAGCTGAGGCTGGACGGCAACCTCTTGACCATGTTCCCCTGGGACGCACTGCGGGACACCCCTCGCCTACGCTCCCTGGTGCTGCACAACAACCGCTTGTCGCGCGTCCCCGTCCAGGCGGCTCGTTTCCTCGGCAACCTCACCTATTTGGATCTGTCCGGCAACAGGCTGAGCACCTTGCCCAACGAGGTGATGGCCGCCTTGTCCTTCTATCCTTCCTTCAACCCCACTGACCCCCAGAGGAGAGTGGTGCTGGGTAAGTAAGATCTTTGGGGGCACAAATGCGTTAGTAATGGTTGTGCAGGGAAAATGTATTGGATGGTTGTTCTCTCTCAGGCGTCCATTCCAGTGACAGATCTGAAACCATTTAGTCAGACTGAACATGTTTGATTCAATCGATGAGGATTTATCACCATATGTGATAATGACAGTTTTGCCCTTACTGTATATAGTGAAGAAATGTGTAGGCCTACAGATAAGGAGGCTCCGTTGGGGTCATTGAATCATACTAGACTATAGAATATATTAGCCCCCTAAGACACGGCATTATAAATTAGCTGTTATCAGAATGGCAATGACCAAGTCGTAATGTATTACTTAAGGCCCCGTGCACTGTCATAGTAGTGTAGTACTATAGTAGTTAACTTTCAATGTCTATTACAGTGTGCCACAGGAGGTACGGCATGCATTAAGGGGCTACATGTGTGTCTGTGTATTTGTGTGTGTGTGTGTGTGTGTGTGTGTGTGTGTGTGTGTGTGTGTGTGTGTGTGTGTGTGTGTGTGTGTGTGTGTGTGTGTGTGTGAGAGAGAGAGAGTATGGTCTACAACCACATCAGTGGGCCATACGGCATTGACTAGCTATAGAGGTTAATGAGCCAAGCGAAGACCGTGAGAGCCAGCCACAGCCACAGACATGATCTCTGCTAAGACCTTTGACAAATGAGCTTGGCAGAGTGCCCCACTACTCCGGCTTGCCGGCTGACCCTGCCGGTCGACCTGCTGGCTACTAAAGGGCCTGCGGATCACCATATGATAGCTGAATGGCTGGATATCTCAGGCACCAGGATTAATCTGGTGTAATCTGCTGATTTAGACAGAGCAGATGTCTTCTTACAAACAGGCTCTCCAGGTGTATCAAATAAAGGCATTCAGTTCAGGAACTTAAAATGCATCCCAAAAATGGTTCTGTTCTGTTTAAGAATAAGAGAATAGAATTACAGTAGCACTTTTTCCAACCTTAAAATCGTTTCAGTAGTTCATCAATCGAGTGAGGGCCACTTCTGTATTGGCACTGGCTTTCTCAATCGGTTATAACACTTTCAAGCAGTGGGCCATGTGTCTACACTCGCCTCCAAAAGAGTTGTCGCCTACCCATCTGTTTGGAATAACAGCTAATAACCTGACTTTCAATTAATCACTTGGCTTCAGAAGTCACTCATATGAAAGCTACAACCCTCTCGAATGAAAATGAATGTACAAAAATACATTTCATGCACCAAAGAAAGATTGACCCTTTAATGAACACAGACAAGGCAGATTTTGACAAGACAAAAGTTTTGTCGCCTATCGAACATAATGTGAAAATGAGCAGATAAGTCACTTCAAACATGCAGATTGGGTGTCATACTTAATCACTGATTCACTCACACCTCTCCAGAAAATCAACTTTGGCCTTAGGTGTATGTTTAGGGTCATTGTAATCATGGAAAGCAACACAATGCAAATCAATGGAGTTCAATGAGAGATGGTGACATATTCGCTATTCGTAGAGCAATACATGTTTAACTTCATGATTTAATCAATGATAAAAGCCCTCACACACCAGCAGCATGCATGCAGCTCCACATAAGAGCTGTATCCCTCCCATGTTTCACTTTAGGCACCATGTTTTTTTTTCATATTCTTCATGTCCAGCACCAAAGAAGTCTCTCCCACTGTCCTGTCTCAAAAAAGCCAGCCAAGAGTATGTCAGGCCTAATTCTGACAAAAATGAAGGCTAATGGGACTCATACTCTGAAGTCAAGATCCCAAGATCAACCATTTTAGAACTGATAGCATCAAAACTATATGGTGTTGGAGATGAAGAATATGGAAAAAGAGAAATGGTGCATAAAGTGAAACATGGTACAGATTCAGCTCTTATGAGCATGCTGCAGGTGTTTGAGGGCTTTTATCATTGATTAAATCATGAAGTTAAACATGTATTGCTCTACGAATAGCGAATATGTCACCATCTCTCATTTAACTCCATTGATTTGCATTGTGTTGCTTTCCATGATTACAATGACCCTAAACATACACCTAAGGCCAAAGTTGATTTTCTGGAGAGGTGAGAGTGATTCAGTGATTAAGTATGACACCCAATCTGCGTATTTGAAGTGTTTTGAAGTGACTTATCTGCTCATTTTCACATTATGTTCGATAGGCGACAAAACTTTTGTCGCGTGAAAATCTGCCCTGTCTGTGTTCAATAAAGGTTCAATCTTTCGTTGGTGCATGAAATGTATTTTTGTACATACATTGTCATTCGGGAGGGTTGTAGCTTTCATATGAGTGACTTCTGAAGCCAAGTGATTAATTGAAAGTCAGGTTATTAGCTGTTATTCCAAACAGATGGGTAGGCGACAACTCTTTTAAATGACAGACAGCTGTGTTTCCAACCTATAGTGTGACCAGGGCCGGCCATGGATTGAACAGAATGTAACAAAGAGTAATATTTTTGAAGTGAAACTAAAATCTTTTATAAGGTAAATTTTGCTCCAAGAAGTGCAGTGCATGATGGGTACACAATCTACAGACAGCCTACCTATGTCCTTAGCTCCTACCCCTCACTCGTGCAAGTAAATGAAGCTTATGAAGCATCTGATGCTGAGTAGGTGGTGGTATGGGGGGGCCCCGGATGAAATTTTGCTTAGGGCCCCATAAAGGCTTGGGCCGGCCCTGTGTGCGACTGAAAATGAAAACGAATTAGTATTGCCCTAATCTGGTCTGCCAAAGTCACCTGCTGCATGCAGGACATGTCAGTCTGTCTGTCCGTCTGCCTATCTCTCTGCCTGCCTGTCTGTCTGTCTGTCTGTGTCTCTACCTGCCTGCCTTTCATTCTACCTGTCTGGAACATCTTCTCATCCTTTTGAAGAAGGTAGGTCTGTACACTGCCAATAATCTCCAAAAAATTGACTTTTATTATTTAAAAAGCAACGGTATTTAAAAAGCAACATTTCGATCACCCTGGTATGCCTGATGAAGATCCAGGGTGATCGAAACATTGCTTTTTAAATAATGACGTTTATTTTGGAGCTTATTAGCAGTGTGCAGGCCTACCTCCTTCAACTGTCAGACACTTTTGTCTGGCACCTGCCAAAAAGTGTTTTTGAATATGCACACCCTTTCCAAAACAACCATCTCATTCTTGTTATCTAATGGGCAGTCATGGGTAAGCGGTTAGGGCGTCATACTTGTAGCCCAAAGGTGGACGGTTTGACTCCCAACCTGCAAAGTTGGTGGGAGAGCAATTAACCAGAATCCCCCATCCTCCTCCATGACTGTGGTACCCAGACCATACTGTCCCTCCTTTGGGGCGCCGTTTGGCGTTGCCCCTTGCACTGGTGTAGCCTGGTTTTACCAGACCACATTATCTACTTTGTAATTCATTTTTACGAAGTAATTCGAAATGGAGGCATGCATGGTTGAGGCATAAATGCAATTTCCTTGTGTACACTGAGCACAATATGCTGTGGAGAGCACTATGACAATGGGAGTTTCCCCGGTGGGCTTTCATCCTATATGTTTGTCTGTTTCTCAGGCCTGCACGATAACATGTGGATGTGTGACTGTCGTCTGGCTCTGCTATTGGAATTGAGCAGAGGAACCGTGTCCAATCTGATTCTGCTGGATCCGTATCTCATCTGTAGCGCTCCAAAGGACATTTCTGGGTCTCCCCTCCAGGAAGTGAATCTGCCTCACTGCGTCAAGCCCTCTGTCTTGACCTCCACCACCAAGATCGTAACTGCAATAGGGAGCAATGTGATGGTGCGTTGTGATGCTACAGGGTTTCCCACCCCTGTTCTCATCTGGATCAAGTCATCTGGAGCTGACATCAACAATACAGGTGCTTCCATTTTTCGCCAGAGACGAAAAGATACGAGAGTGTAGAGTATAGTTATTATGATGTATACATTCATTGCTGTTTTGATTTACTCTTGCTGCTCTGGTCTGTTGTGACCTTGTATATAATGAAAGGTGCTTAAAATAAAATTATTTATTTATTATTTATTATTATACTTTATTGTGCCCAGAGGATTTTTTGGGCTTTGGACGCTGCATTTGGTTCAAGTCACTGTTATTGGCTGAAATGAGGAGGTCCACATAGATACATGAACGACAGCGCTGTATGAATAAATAGATTAAGTGCATCATTAATGTCACAGCTGTCATAACAGATTAGTCAATGCTCGTTTTACTTTTTAAATGGTTTACTGTACATTTTGCTATTGCATCCACGTGCTGGCCATGGCGTTAAATCACCAACAGAGGGCACTGTTAGTACTATAAATAACACATGCCAGACCCTTTGGACTTCACAGACAACACTTGTTAACATGTGCTTATATTATTGTAATGTATTGTTGTATTGTTATATTATTAGAATGTATTCTATCAGTAATCATCAAATAAAAAAGTACAGTGCAAGCTTAATGGCAATTTAGTTTTTTACTTTAAATTATCTTTTATTGTTTTCATAACAGTGATCAGTGGCATCAATACATAGCTGTGCTGATGATGTCTAATATCTGTATGGTGGCATTTAACCGCAAGCAAAAAGTAAAGTTTAAGATGTGTGTACATGATACGTCACACAACTGCCACAACAGATCAGTTTGGTTTTGGGTAAATGGTAAATCCAATTGCACAGGCTGTGTATGCATTGCCTTTAATAGCATAGCACACTAAACACCATGCATATACCCTGTGTATTCCAGGATGCTGTGATGATATCAACACAATTAGAGAGAGATTGCCACGGCGTCTACCCAGCTGTAAGTAGTGGTTTATTTACATTTTGGTTTATCCATTGCACACATTCATAGTCTGTAGAGAAATGCAGGGTTAGGTGTGTTGCTCCAGGGCACTTCAGCCACCTTGTCAGGAAGCAATAAACGTTGCGCAGCTCCAACGGCCCCGGGGTGAGTTTCTCAAAAGGGAAGTTGTTAGCCTGTTAGCAACTTCGGTAGTTGCCAATGGGAAAATGCATTGAAAGCAACAAAGTAGCTAATGTAGTAAGCAACTTTGGTTTTGAGAAATTCACCCCTGGTTAGAGGCGTGTTCAAAGCAGTGGCGTGGTTTAAGCAGAGACGTTTTTATGGGACCAAGAAAATGTTTGGTTTAAACTTCAGCACAGCCTTTTCTGGCCTCGACCAGTAGCAAACCGAGGGAGGCGGGCTAACCAGGCCGTTTGGAAACATTAATCTTTATCTTCTTGGTCAGACCAGAATCTCGGTACGAGATTTGAAAGTCGATGGTTATCAGTCTAGCTATTTGATATAATATGCTATTTCAAATGATCAGAATATTAAATCATTTAGTGTTCAACAATATTATGCACAGTCGCACCATAAATATAATCAAATGGCTTTCTTTTTCTTTGGAAAGTGTGGGTAAGTAGAAATCTGTAATATTGTTTCTCAAGGGGGTCTCTACAGCCCCACAGCAGGTGTTCGGCAGCCCTAGAGTGGTGTTGAGAAGGACGCAGCTGAGAGGGGCGGTGCTTAGTTCCCATTGAGGTCCATTAGTCTATTTTATTCTTTAATACTATAATGTGACTGTGATGAGACCAAGGGGGCGTTTGAATGCTTATGATCAGGTCATGGGGGCGTTTGTTCAAAAAAGGTTGAGAACCACTGTTGTACATAGTACATACCAACATCCATTGGTAGCTGAAAACACATGAGTGATAGTCATTGTTTTCCCCACCCTGCCCCCTTCAGTCCTGCAGCTGTCCCCACGAGTCGGCATCCGCTGGTCCGTCTTCAGCTTGAACGGCATCTCGTACCGGGACGCCGGAGAGTACCGCTGCCGAGCCCACAACATGGCCGGCTCCTCAGAGGCCTCCATCACCCTGGAGGTGGTGGGAATCATCGACACTAAGAAACTCTATACTACGCCAACTGTCATTCCACCATTAAATAGCTCTTCTTCAGTTCTAGAGTCTGCTCCTAAGCGGAAAAAGAGCAACAGCTCCACCAAAGGCCAACGGGACAAAGGCAAAAGAGAGAAGATGAAACGAAATAAGATGAGAGCAAAAAGAATCAAATGATCTTTTTTTTATTTTTTTTTCATTTGTTCAAGGATTCAAGGATTCAAGGATTTGTTGCATGTGTGTGTACATTTTCACAGAATGTTTTCTATGAACTGAGAACTATTCATGTGGTGGTACACATGTTTCTGTCTCTATCTATTGTGTTGTGGACAAATGAAAGGCTAATATCCAACAACAGCTGGGTATTTTCAAGCAGAAAATGGAACTCAGAGCTCAGGGGCACTACATCCAACTTAGGTGCTGGTTATATGGATATCTTTAAACACAGATTGTTTTTATCTATTTACATAGTATAAACTTATGTAGATACAAATAAAATTTAAAAACTCAATTTTTAGCCTCCTAAAGGGATGTTTTTAGAACTGGATTTTTGAATGATTATTTCTAAAACTCTGTTTACATAGCCTATAAACGAAAAGCCAAAAAGATTTTCAAAGTTATCCATATACATGTGAACAGATTCTCAGTAACTTTGTTTCTCCATATCATCAAAATTCGTTTCTCCATTGTTAAAAAAAAAAAAAAAAAAAAATGGAAAAAAAAACCCACCTCATCGTTTCATAATAGTGGAGAAATAGTGCTAGCAGTCAAAGTGTTAACGTTTTTTTTTCTTCTCTTTATGTGAATCCCTATCAGTTGGTTGCAAGATAGCAATCTCCTTTAATTGCCCTTTGTAGTCATCAGAGATGAGCTTCCCTGGACCTCTGTACTCACTTTTTTTGGTCACGCCAAACCCACTTGTTGCCCTCAGTGCCTTTTTGTCAATTGCCTCTCTCCTCAATGGCACAAACAGAACCGCCCGACTTGAACCCAGCTGGAAAATGTGCAAATATGCTTTTACAGTTGTCCCTGTAAAAATATGAAGTTCACATGAGTTCACTTCATGTATTAAATTATTTTAGTTAATTGATTATGTACTTTCTATATGGGAAGGGAGTTTATACTGTATGTTTTGATGTATAATTTGTTCTCAACGGTGTTGCTATCACCCATTCAAAATGTAAAGAGACTCAATTGCATTCTGTGCATCGCTCTACTACCTATTACTTACTCTACTAGCACCATTTCATCTTCCCACTGTATTTGAGATGTCAAATCCACTAAAATGTATGTATTGAGTGAGAAAAACAACTGGGTACAGTAGACATTGACTCTGAACAGAGCTTGGTTTACCAGCAAGCAGACCAGGCACTTGCCTTGGGCTGCACCAAATTTGCCCGTTGTAGGGGGCCCCCAACAGTCAGCAATAGTAAATTCCAGCGAAAGCTATTCAGAAGGGTCCCATGTCTATATTTTGCCAAGGGCCCCCAAGTGTGTTGAACCGCTGCTGCTCTGAGAATGAAAATATTTTCAGTATGACCAACTTTGGGTTTTTTGTTTTGTTTGTATTTTTGTTTGATTTAATTAATGGTTGTTATTTTTCTCGCTTCTTTCACCAGACATTTTTATTGCCAAGGCTGCGTGGCAGATAGGGAACTCGACTTAGTTCAGACCCATTACAGATAACACAACAAAAGAACATTGGTTTAAGATAAGATAAAAGCACAAAAAGATGTCAAATTCACAATCACACAAAGAAAAGTTCACTTTTGTTTTCATTGACCAGGAATGTAAATAAATTGGATTTTTGTAAAAGTTCCTTATTCACTTATTCCCTTATTCACTTATTCACTTTCTGAAACAAACTTTTCTCCATCGCCCTTTCGATTTCTGTGGGTCTGTTCCTCTCTTCCCAAGGTGTAGTGTGATGATGGCCGTATGTCTTTGGTGTGCTTTACTGGAGCCAAGTGCTGATAGGTGCCAAGTCAGCACTTAAAGTGTTTTTAAAATCAGTAGTAATTATTATCTGTCAATCCTGACACCCCCCCCCCCTCTCACACACACATAAACACAAAGTCATGCTCTCTTGCTCTTGCTCTCTCTCTCTCTCTCTCTCTCTCTCTCTCTCTCTCTCTCTCTCTCTCTCTCTCTCTCTCTCTCTCTCTCTCTCTCTCTCTCTCTCTCTCTCTCTCTCTCCCCTCATCCATTTGAGTAGTCACTTCTGGCTTGACAGGTTGTAAACCATTTTCTGCAACAAAACGAAAAAAGTCATATACGAGTACCCAATGACGAACTATGCATTAAATTAAAACTATTATTTCATACTTTTCATCACTGAAGCTCACCAAAAAGAGAAAGAAAAGAAAGAGTAAACTAGACCTCGTCTGCCCCATCTGCATTACCTTAAGGGGAAATTATTTATACAGAGAGTCCTCCTCAGACGCCACGTGTGCCACTGTTATTAAATTGAGACAGTTAGGCCATGGAGAAGGATGATAAGGATTTTGGGCAGAAACGAGTCCCTGGGGAATGTACACATTTAGCTGAGAGAGCAGAGAGTGACTCATTTTCCAGACCCTTCTAATTGGCACGTGTTTCTACCAGTTTTGGTGAGCCAGCTTTTGTGTGTGTGTGTGTGTGTGTGTGTGTGTGTGTGTGTGTGTGTGTGTGTGTGTGTGTGTGTGTGTGTGTGTGTGTGTGTGTGTGTGTGTGTGTGTGTGTGTGTGTGTGTGTATGTGTGTATGTGTGTGTGTCTTGCTTGGTATGGACAATTTATAGTTACTGACTCCAAGTTTTGCTAAAATGTGTCTTTTTATGAGCTATTTTGTAAAATGTAGTTTCATTGTATTGTATAGCGTTAGTAATTGTCCCATAAAAAGAACTTACTGTATCTTATTAAAATACTCAAGGAGTCATTTCTAACTGTCGAGTCATGGTGCATTTCCCAGTGTTTCTATCTCTTTCTTCTTCTCTCTCTGTCTCTGTCTGTCTCTCCCCTCCCCTCTCCCCATCCATGTGTATGCAATTAACACATACGGTTAGTGGTTATTAACTCGGCCCTGTGTTTTTAAGAGGGAGTAAAGGTGAGAGTGGCGATCGCATCAGCAGATCTGCGAGCAAGATCCAAGGCCAAGATTGCCTCATCCCCCATCGTTAAGACTCGCTGCACGTGGACGACAGCTTCAGGTGTGAGGAACACACACATCCTTCCCTTAAAGGTCTACCATTAAAACGTACAGTATTGTGTGAAATTATTGCATATAACTGTCCTATCCTATCTGAATGGAATCACTAATACAGGAATGAAAAAATGACCCTTCCATTCTGTTCCCTTCGAACATTTCTGTGCTATCCTTGGAGTGCATGTAGTGGTGATGGTTAATGTGAAATGGCATGGAGCGTGATACAGATGGTAGAGATGGAAAGGCCATGAAATTCAATAACGATTTTATCTTGGAAATTATACATTTATAAGATTTTATCTCATGAAGAAATATTTGTGTTATTGCAATGTAACACTGTATACTTGTAGGCCCATGTAAAGTATATTCTGACTGTTGCCTGTATGTGTTTGGTGATGCTATCATGGCCAGTAAACATACATCTCCTCAACATAGCCCATGTGGCTGTGCATGTAGTACAAACATGGCTCGTCAATAATTCAGAGCAATCTTATACTGTATAAATGTTATAGACATAAATAAAGTTATACATGTATTTATTATGAATAAAACTTATATAAACTAATATTGTGGAGACAGTAGTGGAGTTAAATTCAGCAGATGGCCAGTTTAATTTCAAAATTTGCAGTTCTTAGTACAGTTAACTCTGAACATCTGGCAGTGGCCAAAATTAACACTAGATTTTAAGTGGGACCAACTGTTATCTACAACAGAATTAATTTAAACTCTTTTAAGAGTTAAACTAACACTGGTAATTTTTGCTCTGATACTGTGGGTTAGGACCAGCTTGCCAGCAAGGCTAGAAGCACCACTACAAAGACATATTGTACTCTACTCTCCCCCTCCTGCATGCTCTCTGGCCGCTAACTTCTCTGCTGTGACTGGATTTATTTGTGAAATGCTGCAATGTGTCAGTGCAACACAAATGGAGGGCTTGCTTCGGTATTCTAGAGTAATGAAACTATAAATAAGAATACATGGCATGGAGTATAAGATGGGACTGTGTGTGTGTGTGTGTGTGTGTATGTGTGTGTGTGTGTGTGTGTGTGTGTGTGTGTGTGTGTGTGTGTGTGTGTGTGTGTGTGTGTGCGTGCGTGTGCGTGTGCGTGTGCCTGCGTGTGTGTGTAAGAGAGTGCATATGTTGTGCGTGTGTGTGTGTGTGTGTGTGTGTGTGTGTGTGTGTGTGTGTGTGTGTGTGTGTGTGTGTACATGTGTTTTTGTACAGAGAGGAGACAAAGAGAAGGAATTTGACAAGGCCATTATGACAATTAAACATGAACCAGGATGTAATCTATCTTGTCAGCCATCACACCCCATGCTGGTCAGTACTTCACTTTTGATCAGTCTTCCTCATGCACACACACACACACACACACACACACACACACACACACACACACACACACACACACACACACACACACACACACACACACACACACACACACACACACACACACACACACACACACACACACACATGAAAGGTCACAGAAAGGAACTGCATGCATTCACGCTCTCTGTCTCTCTCGCATGTGTACACGCGTGCGTACACACACACACACACACACACACACACACACACACACACACACACACACACACACACACACACACACACACACACACACACACACACACACACACACACACACACACACACAGGAAAGGTCACATAAATGAACAGCATGGGCTAGAACAGTTAACACGGGGCAGATGATGAAACAGCTTTCATTCTGCATTCACATTTCTGCCTCACGTCCTTCCATCTGGCTATTTGATGTGTGTGTGTGTGTGTGTGTGTGTGTGTGTGTGTGTGTGTGTGTGTGTGTGTGTGTGTGTGTGTGTGTGTGTGTGTGTGTGTGTGTGTGTGTGTGTGTGTGTGTGTGTGTGTGTGTGCGTGCGTGTCTGTGTGCGTGTGCCTGCGTGTGCACACTTGCTTTTGTGTGTGATCTCTGTGTAATTGTGTGGGAATGTATCTGTGTGATGATGTGTGTGTTCCTGGAATCTGTTCCTGTGTCCCAGGGGAATATGGTGAGAAAAGGCCATTTGTTTTATTCTAAACGTGTACTGTAAATTACTGTAAGCAAGTAACTGGTTAAGATTCCACACAAAACCACCAATGCTTCTGAGAGTCTCTGGCCCATCTCACCATTTCATCACAATCAATCACCACCCCCCACAACGGCACAAACACACACACACACACAGAACCACTACACACAGAGAACACTCTCTCTCTCTCTCTCTCTCTCTCTCTCTCTCTCTCTCTCTCTCTCTCTCTCTCTCTCTCGCTCTCTCTCTCACTCACACACACACACACACACACACACACACACACACACACACACACACACACGCACACACACACGCACGCACACACGCATGCACACACACACACACACCCCCCCCCCCACACACACACACACACACACACAGACCACCGACCTTGGCTTCCACACACATTCTTGTTTTGTGTTTTACCCTCCTCTGTGAAACTGGACAACTGTATCTGTCTGCGATTCTGAGAAAAACATTGTTTCAATCTGCCTCGACCCAACCCCCTCCCCCCACCACACCCATCACCCTCCCTCCCTCTCTTTACTGCAAATCTTGTTCACAATTACATACTTCACTCCTGACTTCTTCTGACTCCACTTTGCAACATTTTTCTCTTTTTCAAAAAGTGGTATTAACGAAAGAAAACCAAAAAAAAATAGGTGAAGTTCACCGCCCTCCCTCTCAGTCCTACACTTTACTAGCTTCATCTTTTCACCCCAACCCCCTCCAGTTCTGTCCTGTCTTGCCCCCGACAGACATCCTCATCCCCCTCCTTCTCTCCACTCCTCCTCCTCCCTCTTTCCAAACCTCCCTCCTTTTCTGATTGACAGTAAGGCTTTATCTTTAACTGAAGGTCGGGATAGACACTTGTCGACATCTGTGAAACTCTGTTGCCTTCGTGAACTCCACTCATTGTGTTTGTGGAGAAGTGTGTGTGTGTGCATGGGCATGTGTGTGTGTTTTGTTTATGAGAAGTTATTTTTGACCATTTTTGTTTGAGTGCAGACTTCAAAGAGTTTTTTTAATCTCTGGAATTTTGGGGGTCTTTTGAATCAACGCGTGACCATCAGGCTTTGTTGTGAAGTGGTATAAGTGTGGTATTTTTTCTTCTGTGTGAGTGTGTGCGTTTTCATTTTGAAAATTGACAGAGGACCTCAATCCACTACACACACACTCACACACATTCACTCCGTGAGTGAGTGAGTGAGTGAAGCAATAACCCCTGCTCTAGCTCTCTGACCGACCGTCGGACTGTCAAGAGAACTGTGCAAGAGTGCAGCAGAAGCAGCAGCAGCGAGTGTGTGTGTGTGTGTGTGTGTGTGTGTGTGTGTGTGTGTGTGTGTGTGTGTGTGTGTGTGTGTGTGTGTGTGTGTGTGTGTGTGTGTGTGTGTGTGTGTGTGTGTGTGTGTGTGTGCATCTCTGTGGGAGTGTGGGAGTGTGTGTGCTTCACTGTTGGAGATCCCCAAGGTATCCAGACGCAGCTGTTTTCTCCCTCCTCGCCAGTGTGTGTAGTAGAGTAGAGTAGAGTAGAGTAGAGGAGGCTGGACAAAAGTTAGAGAGGGGGGCAGTGAACGTGTATGTGAGTGAGCGTAAGCGTCACAGTGTGTGACTAAAAAGAGTGAGTGCGTTAAAAGAAGCATAGCCTGCTGCCCTGCTGTCAGCCATGCACAGCATGGACGTGGACGAGAAGCCCAAGCGCTACTGCATACGCGGCAAGCACGCCGCCATCATCTGCGCCGTCGTCCTGGTAACCGGCCTGGCCGTGGGGCTGGGCGTGGGACTGTCCCAGCCCGCCTCCGACTGCGCCGCCACCCCGGCGCCCACAGACCCCCCCGTGCCGCCCACCCAGACCCCGCCGCCACCCACCGACCGCGGCCCCTGCAAGGCCTCCAATGATACCTCCGGCGACTGGAAGAACTTCCGCCTGCCCTCCTACATCGAGCCCACGCACTACGACCTGCACCTGGAGCCCGACCTGGGCACCGACCTCTACACGGGCACGGTGGGCGTCCACCTGAAGCTCCACCAGGCCAGCGCCCACCTCTGGATGCACATCAGGGAGACATTTGTCTCAGGCGTGCCCACGCTGAAGCTGGTTCAGACCAACGAGGACGGGACCACCAGCAAGGAGACTCCCATCGGAGTTAAGGGATGCTTTGAGTACAAGACCCACGAGTATGTGGTGGCCCAGGCGGAGAGCCAGCTGGCAGTTACCCAGGCCAATGAGCACTATGTCCTGACCCTGCCCTTCCAGGGCTGGCTGAACGGATCACTGGTGGGATTCTACAGGGTCACCTACACGGACGAGAATGGGCAACTCAGGTAAGTTGTCATTGTTTCGTTTTTTTTCCCGTAGCCCTTTAGTGCACGCCGTACCGCCAGTGGCACACTGTAATAGTCATTTAAAAGTTAAGTACCATAGTTCTACAATACTGTGACATAGTATAACACAGGGCCTTTAGTAATGCGTAGACTTGGTCATTGCCATTCTGGTAGCAGCACATTTATAACTCTGTGTGTTAACAGCGTGATGATACAAGATGATACAGGGGAACAGAATGATTAAGAAAAAATGTCTACTGCTGATCCAAGTTCACCTGATAGATAAATGTTATAATGATAAACTGTCCCCATAAAATCTTAGAGTACCGTTGCCCAAAAGTACTGCTCAGAAAGTTGCCCTGTGTATCATCCCCTTTATTGCATTACATTGATTGTACAGCACATACGGTGGCTTGCAAAAAAATCACGTATGAAGTTACAGCGATAATGAAATGTGTTTGTATGATGTTTGTTCTATGATGCTCTTTCTTGTATTGTAAGTTTTAGTGTTTTAGTGTTGTGTTTTTTACTATACTATGGTGCTGCAAATCTCCAATTAGATCAATTTATCCTTGGTGGAATGTGATGAAGAATCTAACCTTACTAAACCCAAGTTATGATTATGGTATTCACTGAAATTGTGCAGCACTTAGTAGAGGACTTTGTCCAAAGTGACTTGCCTAGAGGTCATGTATTAAGTTATTACAGATATTGTGGAAATTGTATGCAAATGATATGTAAAGAAGAGGGTAGAGGCTTGCAGAGTGATCAAAAGCACGATCATTGTCCTGTGTAGGATATTGCAGGGCCTTATTACATGTAATAATTTT
>NC_085875.1:45464769-45474769 GCF_034702125.1 Engraulis encrasicolus | reverse complement strand
ATGAAAACATCCTGTAGGCCTAAACACTTCATGTAGGCCCTGGAGCCAAGTGTGCAATTGTTCCAGCCCTAAAATGAACATACATGTAAGTCCTTCCCTGCCCCTTTCCCCTGTCTGTAGAAAAATCGCAGCCACGGACCACGAGCCCACTGATGCCCGTAAGTCCTTCCCTTGTTTTGACGAGCCCAACAAGAAGACCACCTACAAAATCTCCATCACACACGACAGCAACTACAACGCACTCTCAAACATGCCAGTAGAGGTAAGTGTGCCCTTACTAACATTTCATTTTTAATATACAAATGATGTCTGTGTACATGTCCATGTCTGTGTCTGATATGAAAAGCCTTGTTAGAGGAAAAGAGATCTATCCTGTCTGTGTTTGTATTGTTTTGACACAATCCTATCTTTTCTCCACTTTCTGACAGAAAGTAGAGGATGCGCCTAATGGCAAGAAAAAGACCTCCTTTGACAAGTCTGTGAAGATGAGCACCTACCTGGCGTGTTGGGCCGTGCACCAGTTCACATCTGTGGAGAGGACTTCAAAAAGCGGAATCCCAGTGAGCAACAGAACAAAACAAAACACATAGATCTCTTTCCTTCTCTGTCTGACTGCCTGCCTGTATCTCTCTCTGTCTCTCTCTCTCGGTTAACAAATTTACAAATAATACATTTCCAGGGAACTGAGTGCCATTGAACATTTTTCCACCAGCCACAGCTTGACACTTACCACAATGACAGTCCATGGCACAATACTTCCATGATTCATTATACTGTAGGCCATTGGCCGATAACCATATCTGGCTTGGCTGTCATTAGATGAATGGGTTCCGCTCGAAAATTCATCTGGAACTACACTGACAGCGAACGTGTGGTTTTCCCAAAAAAATTCTTGCACATGATTGGGGAAGCCACTTGTCTGACATATTTAATGAGGTGCTACTTTAATTACTAACAGATTCGGTAATGTAGTTGAAATTATAGAATTAATGACGAGTGAGTCTATGCGAGCGGCCATTATTGTCTGAAACAGCTGACGTGTTTCACTTAATTTTCCCTTCTCCACTGCGTTTAAACTTTGACTACATAACATCTCTGAAAACTCTGTGATCCTGACTGCTTTGGCTGCATGGTGGTTCGGAAGCATGGTGAATACGAAGATAATCTAGGCCCTCGTGTAAGCTCACGAAGCTGAGCGAAAATACACGAGAGTCCAGTGAGAGCCAGGTTACAATAATCTTTGACTAAGATCAAATGATGCTTTTATAATACATTTGTGTTTGTCCACAGCTTAAAATCTGGGCTCAGCCTGCACAGATCCATACAGCCACGTATGCCGCCGACGTGACTAAGATCATCTTTGACTACTTTGAGGAATATTTCGACATGCCCTACTCCATTTCCAAACTGGGTAATGCTATCTTAAGCCTTACTGAAGTATTTCACTTGAATCAAAGCAAATGAATTGTCCTTTACAGTAAAATAATTTGAAAAATCCTCAAAGAACCTTGTGCCTCTGTGAGGGAACCGAAATGTTCTAAGATGAACTTGTAGGTTCCTCAGAGAACCTTTTTCATACGGTGTGAATGTGTGCTGTAATCAGGGCCACTGACCGCTTTGGCTGGGTACAGGACAAAGCCATCTGAAAGGGCCCCCCACCCAATACATTTAGGGTAATGAGGGCCCAATTATGCCCCCCATCTCCCTGGGCCCTGGGCCCAGGAGCTGACCCATTTGTGATTTCAAATGACTTCGTCCTAAGGCCTAACCAAACCTGCTAGCATCCCTATAGGATGTAAGATGACCTGGATGGATGAATGAATGAATGAGGATCTTCACAGACAGGCATCTCATAATGCTCTTCATTCATCCCCACCCACCGCAGACAAGATCGCCATCCCAGACTTTGGCACGGGGGCGATGGAGAACTGGGGCCTCATCACCTACAGGGAGACCAACCTGCTGTTCGACGAGAACGAGTCGTCCTCCTACAACAAGCAGCGCGTGGCCAGCGTCATCTCCCACGAGCTCGTGCACCAGGTTGGTTCTAGTCAAGCCCCGCTTCCGTTGTCTACACGCACACATACCAGTTGCACACACACGCGCGCGCGCACACACACACACACACACACACACACACACACACACACACACACACACACACACACACACACACACACACACACACACACACACACATTCACTTCCTTTTAGGGTTCAAACTTTATCAAATAGGGTATAGTTCAAGCACAAGATTGTGGTGACTGATTGTGTGTATTTTTGGATGAAGTTCTCGAAATAATTTTGTGCCTATTTCTCCATTCAGATTGATCTGAAATAGATTTAAAAAAATACCTGTGGGAATGACTGTTGTCAGACAAACAATGGGAGTTCTGAGAAGTTTTATGATCGGAGACTAAATATAGCACTGTTTGGGGTTTGGCATCCGTGTGCTTTTGTCAAGTCAGCGAGGTCCTTTCCAAATTTGTGACGAAATATTTCCAATGAATCGACCTCTGTCTCCACACCAAACATCAAGCACGTGATTCAACAATTGAACATAGAAGTGCAATCTTAATATTAAGCATGCACAAGATTAGCCAATCGATGAAGCATATTATGAATGCTTTGAAAGAGAGCATATATTTGTTCATTTTTATCCAATGCGTTATATGTTAAAAGAGAGTGTGTGATAAGCAACCACTGTACAATGCGTGCCATTTCAAAGTTAGTTTTTCACCTACATCAAGATAAGTAAATTAGGAAAGCCCAATAGACAGAATGCCTTCAAAGAGGACATGAAGGTACTACATACAGGTACTTCAGAAGTTTTTACCAGTTGTATTACAACAGACAGTGCTGTGCTGAACGATCACAACCTGTCTCTGTTGCACAATAAAATGTGCAATACTAGACGGGTGACAGAGCGGACATCAGTGGGTGTAATTGTATTTCGGTACATTGAATGATATGAACATTGGAATGAGTGGTCAAGGTCGTTTGTTGGAGCAGAGCAGACCTATAGCCACAGCCATGTGTGTAAGGTCAATGACCTGTCTCTCATTTTTAGAAAGGTGGCCATGGACTCTGACAAAGCTCTTAAACGGACTTGACATCAGTGTAACCCCCACCACACCCACACACGCGCGCACGCGCACACACGCACACGCACACACACACGCACACACACACACGCACAGGCACACGCACACACACACATCACCCCCCCAGATCTTCTATCCCACAATGGCCTTTTAAAAGCAGAGCAATAAAAAGTCACTCATGTAATGAGATTCTCGTAAGTGTCAGGGAGCAAGCATCTCCTACTGTGACAATGACACACGCTGGGAAGACAGTGTACTGGAAAGGTCTCCGTTGTTTATGGATGGAAAAGAGACGGCAGCACACAACCAACGTGGGGTTTATCGCACCAGGAAGCATTTAGAAGGAGTAGATAGATAGCTCTATGGCCGGTAGAGAGGAAAATACAAAAGGACTTTATCGTAATTTCCATGAGCCTATCAGAAGAGTTACACATTAAGCTGTTTGTTATCAAGCTGCCTTTGTGGATGGGATCACACTATCTCATGTTGTCTTGATAAAAACAAAAAGGCGTGCGGCATTTTATGAAGAACTTCAAGGTTCTGTTCCATAAAAGGGACTCCATAAAGTTGGCAGCACACCCCTCTATCTTTCTCTCTTTTTCGTTTCTTTCCGTCATTCTCTCTCTCTCTCTCTCTTTCTCTCTCTCTCTCTTTCTCTCTCTCTCCGTCTTTCATTCTCTCTCTCCTTCTTTCATTCTTTCTCTCTCTCTTTCACACACACAAACACACACACACACACACACACACACACACACACACACACACACACACACACACACACACACACACACACACATACATACGGACACGCACACACACACACACACACACACACACACACACACACACACACACACACACACACACACACACACACGCACAATGGAAAAAGGACTTATCATGGTTGTTATATAAAGCTTAAGCACAGGAAAGTAGATGATTTCCTTTAGCTATAAACATGTAACCCAATCTGACTGCCTCATGGAAGAAAAAATACTCTGTGCTTCTTCTCACTCTTGATTATTACTAATGTCTTAGTTTGCAGTGCCCGGTTCAGACTCCTCCATGTCTTGTAACATTATAACGTCTGTGCTCAGATGACATTTCAACTTTATTTTCTGTTCGCTCGCTTTTTGTGGTTTTAAATTGTCATCGTCAAGTCATCTTAATACCAACTCAAGTTGTTCTTGAATCTGATCCAGCAAATAATATGGTTTTAGGGTTTGTTTAACCAACAGTAGGCAGCATTTCTAATCATGATTCTAACCATAGTGGAATGATGACCAAGTGTAAGAAAACAAGCAGCCCGCACACATCATGCTTGAAAAAATACGAAATACAATTCTTGATGAAAACCTGGTGAAATAGTGTGTGTGTGTGTGTGTGTGTGTGTGTGTGTGTGTGTGTGTGTGTGTGTGTGTGTGTGTGTGTGTGTGTGTGTGTGTGTGTGTGTGTGTGTGCGTATGTGTGCGTGTATGTCCATCTCTTCTCTCACTATGTGTATGTGTCTCTGTGTGTTTGTGTGTGCATGCATACGTGCATGCGTGCATGTGTCCTCTCTAACTGTGTGTGTGCTTATGCGTTGCGTTGCAGTGGTTTGGGAACATTGTTACGATGGACTGGTGGGATGATCTATGGCTGAACGAGGGCTTCGCCAGCTTCTTCGAGTACGTGGGAGTGGAGGAGGCCGAGCCCAGCTGGGGAATGGTGAGTTTTCATCGCACCCCTTCAGACGTCTGTTTAAACAGATTTATGGCATCAATAATATTTATGGATAAAGTCTATTGCTCTGAGCCAAGGCGCATCGGGGGGGAATGGGGCGCTTGGTTTCGAAGGCAGCAAGAGTTCACCGTGATGGACTTGATGGATAGGCTGTGCAGTGACATAAGACAGTTATAGTATGGAGTTGCTTTCAAATATGCACATAAACAAGGGAAGCATAAACCATATTTCCCCTAGCAGTGTCGTACATGTCTTGAAAGACTAATAATGTGTTTCATTTATGCTCCATATTGGAGAGAAGGTGCCATTTATCTGTGATATTTGAGGAAATTAGGGTACACCCCCGTGTCTTCCTGATGAAAGAAACGTGTTCAATTGAAATACTGTTCAAGAGCAGACTCAAGAACTCACTGACAATATTATGCAGGATAGAGGAAGTCTGAGGCAACCAAGGTTGCAATTTTTAGCATTTTTTTATACTTTTTATTTGGCTACAATGCCTACAATAGCCTACCTAGTGTTTCGGCCCAAAAAGTTTAAAATTGCAACCTTGAGTGTCTTTGATTTCCTCTATCCTGCACACGTTTTAGTCCCTTCACTGATGAGCAGCAGGACAAAATGGTGAACACCCTGAAGCACTCCGAATCCCTCCTTGTTATCTAACTCCTTCACAATATATTCATCTGGAAAACAGCACTATTTTTTCTTATTGCACAAAAAATAACTGGAGAGGGGAGTGTCAAGCACTAGTGACACTTTTAAAAAATCTTTGCTGCACTTTAAATGGGAATCTACTACTCAGCGATGCATTCCATACACAATTTTGTTGCCTTTTTTTTGCAATGACAATAAATCTCTTGACCTTGAACTGTCTTGAATAGTATTGCATGAAACTTTTATTTGGAACTATAAACCACTGACCTTCTGACTTCGCAATATTTTTAATGTAATTTATTGCGATGGCAAACTACAGTATTCTTTACCTGGCAACTACTCACCAAATGATGGAAAACTACTCTTAACCTGGCAACTCAACTACTCACTGAGTGAATGATGTCTTCCCTCCCAGCGTGACATCATGCTCATTAGCGATGTACTTCCTGTTATGGTGGACGACGCCCTCCTGACCTCTCATCCAATCATCGTGGATGTCTCCACTCCCGCCGAAATCACCTCTGTGTTCGACTCGATCTCCTACAGCAAGGTGCGTACCTGCCTATCAAGCAGATACTGGGACCTGAAACTCATCCGGATGGATTGTGTTTTTTGTTAAATGTTAAGTGTGTGTCTGTCACTGCACAATCACTTGACCACATGACCTTGTTCTCTCTCTCTCTCTCTCTCTCTCTCTCTCTCTCTCTCTCTCTCTCTCTCTCTCTCTCTCTCTCTCTCTCTCTCTCTCTCTCTCTCTCTCTCTCTCTCTCTCTCTCTTCTCAGGGGGCATCCATTTTGAGAATGCTTGAGGACCGACTTGGCAAGGACACTTTTAGAGACGGGTGCAGAGTATGTGTTTTTTATACCCCTTTACTTCTCACTGTCATCTTAAATGTTCTATTTCATATTACAGCAGTGGCAACACTTAAGAATAATGTCCTATTCACAGCTTTATAAACACTTTATAAAGAATGAACTAATTATCAACAAAATGTTTACAAAATGTAATAAATGGGCAAGAAATACTATGTGAACCCAGCAGACACAGCACAGTCGCATTGGTCCTGGAAGTTTCTTCTCCAAAGACCAGAAGGCATGAAACCACATAAAACTCACACAGTAGAAGTTGATTGCCACTCCACTGTGCAGTCGTAGTTTGGTTATTACTTATTTACAAACATTTGTAAATGCTTTGTTAAATCTTAATTATTATCAAATGTTAATAAAGTGTGTATACGACTGTGAATAGGATGTTATTCTAAAGTGTAACCCTACTTTGTATACTATACTATACTATACTATACTATACTATACTATACTATACTATACTATACTATACTACTGTTTTCCACTAGTTCTTTGAGTGAGGATCTTCCTATATTCCCCTGTAGGTGTATCTGAAAAGGTTCCCCTTCCAGAATGCCAAGACATCCGACTTCTGGCAGGCCATGGCTGATGTATGTCCACGCGTGCTTTTATTTGTGTGTGTGTGTGTGTGTGTGTGTGTGTGTGTGTGTGTGTGTGTGTGTGTGTGTGTGTGTGTGTGTGTGTGTGTGTGTGTGTGTGTGTGTGTGTGTGTGTTACGTAGGTGTGTGTGTTTGTCTGTATAAGTGTATGTGTGAATGTGTTCGTGCACAATGTGTGTCTGCATGAGCGTGCACATGTGTGTGTGTGTGTGTGTTTGTGTGTGTGTTTGTGTGTGTGTTTGTATGCTTCTGTGTGTGTGTGTGTGTGTGTGTATGTGTGTGTGTGTGTGTGTTGCTTGCGTGCGTGTGTATGTGTGCGCATGTGTGTGTGTGTGTGTGTGTGTGTGTGTGTGTGTGTGTGTGTGTGTGTGTGTGTGTGTGTGTGTGTGTGTGTGTGTGTGTGTGTGATTGCGCTTGTGTGTGCGTGTGTGTATGCGTGTGTGTGATTGCACTTGTGATTGTGCTTGTGTTTGTGTGTGTGTGTGTGTGTGTGTGTGTGTGTGTGTGTGTGTGTGTGTGTGTGTGTGTGTGTGTGTGTGTGTGTGGGAAATGCGTAAAAGGGTGTGAAGAAAGGGGATGTGAAATCCTTATTCTGTTATACTGCATCCAGAATAGTGGTGTTGCAGTGGCTGATATCATGGACACCTGGACCAAGCAGATGGGCTACCCAGTGCTGGAGCTGAGTGTTGCCGGGACAACGGCCAAGCTCACCCAGAAGAGGTTCCTGCTGGACCCCAAAGCAGACCCTACACAGCCACCTGTTGACCTCGGGTAAGCCACCACTGCAATACACACTGAGCAAGATGGCGCCAGTGTGGTTGTCGGCTTGCTCCGAGTCCTTTAGTTTGACACTGTACAGCAGGCTGTACAGCACTACCATAATCATGAAGCGTTCAGAGTCATTTTGTTAATTATTGTTACTTGATCTTTAAGCTCATTAATGACAAATCTGTCGGACACTTTTGACTTTACCTGTAGAGAACATCAGTCACCCATTTACAATATCTCCACATGCACAACTGACATACAGTATTGTAGTGACCCCCCAATGTATCTAAATCCATATGTACTGTACATGTATCCCTGTCAGGTACAAATGGACTATCCCTGTGAAATGGCAATCTGTAGGGAGCAACAGGAACGGCAGTCTGGCGTTTGATAAAGCATCTGCAGGTACAAAGTCTGAACATAGGTTTCACAACATGGAAAATGCCTTTATACTCATTATGTATAGTCATTTAGTCATTTTTATTTGGAAATGTAAACAGAAGAAACTACTTTTTTACTTACTTTTTAATTTACTTTTTTCAGCCTTTTTTTTTTTTTACCAAAAAGACTCAACGCTAGTAATGAGTACAGGAAAGATGTTTGAAAACATTGACACTATTATGAAAGTATTTAAAAAGCTTGATGCTCCATTACTAGTAGCCCTTAAAAAATTAAACTGAAAAGCAGACATTGACTTAGCAAATGCAAAAATCATTATTTTAAATAGAGGAATTTGTGGAGCTTCAAGGTTGATCAATTAATATTGCAAGCCTTTTTTGATGAAAGTTCAAGAGTCTCCAAGTAGGATTAAAAGTTTAATTAATCACTGTCCTGTGTCAGCCGATGGTTATACGATTCATTAGTGAGTGAACGATGACTCTCGCAACCCCTTCCACGGTCTGCCGTCACCCTGAAAAACCCTGAATGCAACTGAGCGGTCCGAAGGAGTGTCATGGGAAACACTTTACATGCGAAAAATCGCTTTACATACCGTATTCAGATTTGTATCAATTGCTGGCATTCCGTGATGAAAAAGATTCTCACAGCGAGTTTATTTGAACAGCATTTTTTCATTACGGTGTTTATTTTGAGACAGACATGCCACAGGCACCGCGCAAACAACGTCATCCTACCTTGTGCCCCTTTAAAAAAAAAATGTTAAGAAATCCAACATGATGACCTTTGCTCAGTAAACATGCTAACATCATCACGTTTTAACATATCCAAAGTTGATTTTACACCGATTTTACACTTACTTAGAAAGTAGGACCAGAAGTGTTGTGAAATTGTTTTCCAATTCACTGACTCTTATGATGTACTGACAATTTATCAACAGCTACGAATGCATCTTTACATACTATACCAGTTTGAATAGCTTTGCTGATGAGAGTTGTCGCCCTGTTCATTAAAACACAGAGGTAACCATAGTTGATTACAACCCCACCAATGACGGCCTCATCAAGGTGAACAACGACCATCTGGGCTTCTACCGTGTCAACCACAACACCGGCATGTGGACACAAATCAGCCAGCAGCTTGTGACCAACTACGAGGTAATAACAAAGATCATCTATGGTTACGACCAGACCGGGACTGGGCCTAAAAAATGGCCAGGCATTATTGTGGGCCAATCTGTAGAAACAAACAACATTGGTCCATGATTATTGGCACACTGGGAAAATGCCCTGTATGCCAGATGACCAGTCCATGCCTGGTAATGACTACTGTAGGAATGACTAATGGTTCATCCATGAGGGTGTTCAAGGTTAGCCTGATGAATGAGCTTTGGCTTTGCATTGACTCAGCATTGACATTTGGTCACTCTACGTGGTACCTTCATCATTTCTGGTTCAACCAGTTGCAAGGCTGACATGAATTTGAATGAAGCAGCTACAATAGTTCATGTGATTTACTAACTGGCTCAAACACTACACAGTCTCACCCCAAGTAGTCAATTTTTGACTACTCAATTTTTGACACCCCAAGACTGCAATTTTTGACGTCTTGGGTATTCCTTCCACGTCACATTTTGACTATGTCCTCAAAGGCGCCCCCTTGTGGCAGCATAACGTCATTGAGGTTAGGTGTAGGAATAGGTTTAGGGTTAGGCCACATAGTCAAAATGTGACGTGGAAGGAATACCCAAGACGTCAAAAATTGCCGTCTGGTCCAAGGTAGTCAGAAATTGACTACTTGGGGTGAGACTGCGTTGCTCAAACAATATACCTCAAAGGCAGTAAGTCTCCTCATAGTATCTCCTTTGATTCACTTGGAGGACTTTTTGGC
>NC_085875.1:45347269-45459769 GCF_034702125.1 Engraulis encrasicolus | reverse complement strand
GTTGGGAAATGAGCTCGAGTCGAAATCGAACCCGAGTCCCCAGTGCAATGTAATGGTACATAAGGCGTCTTAGCTCATTGAGCCACCGTGTCCCCCACAGGGTACATTTTTGAGCAAAGTGTCTGGGCAACAATACTAAAAACATGACATTAATGCCTCTTTTCCACTGCGTCATCTTGGATTCATCACTTCATTCCCACATCAAAAAAGTCACCAAATCGGCATTCTATCATCTCCGAAACATCTCCAGACTCAGGCCTTCACTCTCTAAGACAGTTACGGAGACGCTCACTCACTCCTTCATCTCCTCCCGTCTGGACTACTGCAATGCCATCCTGCTTGGTCTACCCAACAAGGCCCTAGACAGACTGCAATATGTCCAGAACTCTGCTGCCAGGATCATAACAGGCACTAGACCCTGGCAGTACATCACCCCCATACTCAAGCAGCTTCATTGGCTCCCCATCAAGTCACGCATTACCTACAAAGTCCTCCTCCTAACCTTCAAGTCCCTCCATGGTCTGGCACCCCACTACCTCACAGACCTCCTTTACCCCTATGACCCCTCAAGATCCCTGCGGTCCTCTTCCAAGGGCCAGCTGATCGTCCCTCGTACCAGGCTCAAGGCCACCAGTGACAGAGCCTTCCATATTGCTGCTCCCATTCTTTGGAACAATCTGCCCGACCACATCCAGAATGCCCATTCACTGGCCATGTTTAAGCAAAACCTTAAGACACATCTCTTCCTGGAGGCTTATGGCTGCTAGTTCCACAAGCACTTTCACTTACATGCATTCACACACACGCTCACACACTGACGCGCACACACACTCACACTTTCCAACACAACACTCTGTGAAGCGTCCTTGGGTGTTTTGAAAGGCACTATATAAAACGAAAGTATTATTATTATTATTATTGTACTGTAGCTCGACACTGTGTCGTGCCTATTCGAAAAGCAAAAAGAAGCGGCTGAGTCGCGCTGCGTGGAGCTGTAGGCCTACCAGAAAACCGGCAGTGGAAAAGAGGCATTAGACTGTTCGCATTCACATTTTTCATCAAGACTTTGATAAGCAGCACAAAACTTTTCTTTTCTACCATTCCATCTGAAAATGAATAGCCAATCATGATGTTGCCCGGCAACATTAGTCAAAAAGATGCCCTGAGTATTCCTTAAAGGTTGGCAAGAAATCTCAGCAAACAATGCCTCCGCTCTGTACATGAGACAAAGTATTGTGCACACGTTATAGTGCAGTACATATCACTTTCATCCAAGGCGATAACAAAAAAGGACAGAAATGAGCTTCAAAATTGTGCGGAAGGGTATACAAGACGCAATGTTATTCCAGTCAGGGTTCTAGAAAGTGTTGTGAAAGCAGTGAGAAATGGAGTTAGTTTTGTCATGAAGCCCCTGAGAGAAATGATGTGAAGCTTCTTGATCTGGTTCTCTTCCTCAGGTACACCATAAATGACCGTAGCCTGGGTCGTCTTCTCAGCAGCATCAGCACATCCTACAACACAGAAGTGCAGCTCTGGAAGGTATGGAAGTCTCTCCTCGGGTCAAGTAAAGTGTACTTAATTTTCAAAAATATGTAATAGGGTTAACACAGAAGTTTAAAATTGCTTTTGACCTATCTCAAATGTGCAGTTCAACTAAGACATTGACAATAATCACACACACATGCGCACGCGCCCGTGCACACGGGCACACACACACACACACACACACACACACACACACACACACACACACACACACACACACACACACACACACACACACACACACACACACACACAAAAACCAACATACTCATACTTCTGAGGGCAGGGCAATTGATAGCTGTGGTCGGCCCGGGACAGGGTCATCTTAAAGGACCACCCCTCCCCCCACCAAACCCAATACTTGCAATATAATGAGGACCCTATTCTGGGGCCCCTTTGTCCCTCTGGTCAGGACAACCCACCCCTTTGTCCACTTCTGTCAGCTTCCCTGCCTGTGGGGACTGTATGGTCTCAGCATTGGTCCCTTTGAGGACACTGCAATGTTTTTATTATTAGCAATAAAATATTAGTCATTCACATTTTTATTAGTAACACTGGTGGGGCCAGCGTTGGCAGCCTTGCAGAGCCTTTTAATCCTAACAACACATTACTCATTTATAGTTTTTATCTGCAAAATGAATAACATGTCGCTCGTGTTTTTATTAGTAATAACATATCACTCATCATTTTTTATGAGTAATTGCAGAGCCCAAAAGTCTTTTATTCTTCAAGGGAGGCGACATTTCTGGCTATGACTGTGTATAGCACAGTAACATTTAGTGTCGCTCATTGCTCGCTGTGTGTGTGTGTGTGTGTGTGTGTGTGTGTGTGTGTGTGTGTGTGTGTGTGTGTGTGTGTGTGTTTTATATACCTAGATGAAGCACTTCTTTGGGCTGACGCCGAACGCAGGGGCAGGGACTATGCCACGGAAACAGGCCTTGGAGACGGTGGGCAACAACATTGAGTGGATGAACCAAAACCTGAACGAGATCCGAACGTGGCTCAACAACAATGTGCCATAGTGATAACGGCCTGCATAGAGCCACAGAAGAGAAGAATGGAGGAAGGTAAAGAAAAGGGGAAGAGAAAGAAAAGAAGGGAGAAGAGAGACGTGGGATGTAGCTGCAGTGCAACTGGCTCACGTCAAAACTAAACGAAAACAGTTCACGTCAAATGTTGCTCTTGTATTGGTTTATCTGTTGTTTTTTTGTTTGTTTCATTCTGTAAATTATCTATGAAGGTTAATGTTTATAAACTTGAGGATTTAGAGTGGATTGAGATGGGCTAAGCTAATTCAGATCAGAACACTACCCTTCTCTGTGTTGAAGGATGTAGGCACCTGGAGTTATTGGGGATGAAGCACTGCGCTTAGTTGTTTTATATCATTTCGAATGTACAGATTATAGTTATCATGAAATATACAAGCTGATCCATGAAAGGTACTCAACATGCATTGTATTTAGCAGGACCGTAGGACACTGTGGTGCCCCCGGGCACTACAACTCGCAGGTCCCCCGTTTATGATTAATATTTATGAAGTATGTGTCATGTGGTGCCCCCTAACTGGCTGTAAATGGTTGGGGCCCCCGGGCACTGTGCCACTGGCCCTTATGGATAATCCGGCCCTGGTTTTTAGGAACATTTTGCCTGCAGCAACAAGACTAAGGCAGTGTAAGACTTGCTCTTTCCCCCTTATGGTAATAGAGACCTACAGGCAGTTGGTTAGATTGTTTCAGAGGGCCTTATTTGGTAGACAGTACCTTCAATGGGAGGATGTTCTGAATGAGTGGAATGCAAGGCAATCATATAATGAACTTTAAGTGACCTCTGTTTCTATTTGAACTATGTTGTGAAATATGCACTGAAATGACTTGTAAGATGTACAGATAAAAATTAAATATTTGATCCATTTGTTTTTGGCCTTATATTGTTTTACCTCCTTTCTGGTGACATAAAAATGTCTAATATGTACGTAATGCACGTTTTGTTAAAAACGGAAGTTCGAGGGAAGTGTAATGAAATTTGGCATGCCAAATTTACCACCTGCATTCTGTTCTCCATTCAACTGTCATTCACCTGAATTCAGCGCGAAAAGATACGCACGCCTATTTAAGCAGCTGCATCTCATTCTTCGCTTTGCCGTCATTTGGTGGAATTTCAGCGCACCGGAATTTGGAACGCCCTTAATAACTACACAGCATTTATTTTCGCTCACCTGTCTCCAATCAGAAATGTTCTTTCTTGCTTGCACCCACCACCTCCCCTTTCGCCTCCCTTCCACTGCTGTTCGATCGATTCGTCAGGTGTCTTGCCCTAGCTTCCTTTCAGTTCACCTCGCTCCATTGCTCTCCAACCATCATCTGCCGGGGGGAGTCCGCTCCGGAGTTCACACATATCTACGGGCGCCCGAGCTCTCAGTGGTGCCCCGTACTCCCAGGCTCGAGAATGTTTGCTGTATAGACATTTCTCAGCCGTGGCAGTACTTCACCACTACCCCCAGCAATCTTGCCCAATACGCCACGCAATCTCAGCTTCTTGAGTGCGGTGGTCCCTGCAGACCCCGCGTGGACAGCCACTCTCCTGCGAGAACAGTACGATCACGAGAAGTCCGTTCTCCAATGAGAACGAAGATGTATGCATACATGCTTAATCCAAATTTCAGAGACTGAACTAATTAAATAAAAGTGACGAGAAAGCAAGCTGTTACCCTACACACAGAGGCACAGGGCCTTATGAAAGATTATAAATGCCATACAAATACAATATAGAGAAAATCCTTTATATAGGTCTTCGGGATATCTCACTCCGATTCATGAGACACATTGAGAAATATAAACAATAACAATTATAAGTGGCTACTAAAAATGTACTTACAAGAGGGGTGAAATTCATTAATAGGAATACTTTCAGGAGGTTGATGAAGCATGAGTTCACATTCACAATACACAATTCCTTGACATAAAATCTTCACAGACACAATATAGTAGAAATAATCGAGCAGCATTGCAATCCTCACAGTTATACGTGATAATCTAGTCTGTTTTTTTTAATTCCACAAGTAGCATTTTTTTTAAATCAACACAGTAAAAGAGGCTCAAAATATTCACTTTCAGATGATAAACAAAACACAACATTTTACAAACAAGAAACTGACAATATCTTTTCAGTCCAATTCAATAATACAAGTGGACAATGAAGATGGCATGCAGACAGAAGAGCAGAGGTTTAAATCTTGGCTTCATAATGTACCAATCCTGTACAAATCAAGTGGAGCCAATCACTGTAGAATCAGCTTGTAAGATAAATGTGGTGGATAGAAGGCAAGACTCACTGTACATTTCACCACACTGTAGGGCAGATGGTAAATTGTACAATTGATTGTAAGTAGACAATACAATGGAAAATGTTTTCATGAAGGAATTTTCTGTAATATCATAATATCATAATATAATTTCACAGATGTTTTAACAGTATTACAGATGGTATGAATTGGTAAAATTCCCAATTACCACAGCAGTATGATGAACAGGTGGACTTTTCAAATTCAGACCAACATTCTGAAGCCAAGAGGTCCACCTTTGCGATAGAGATCATCCCCATTTTGTTGGAACGGCCAGCGCTCCACAGGGGATATTACGGGCTGGGTGTCGTCATGCATCAGGAAGATGCTGGTCATTCATTTGTTGAGAGGCAGCTGCGAGATTGTCATGGCAACCGGGGTGTCGTTGATGGTGATGCGCTGTCGAGACTGGCACTGCAGCATTCCAGAGATGGCTCTTCTGAACCTACAAACACAAGCGCAACTAGAGGTTCATACACTCTATATAATACAATAATACAATAGAGCACTTGTAGAGCATCACCTCTACTATGACAAGGGTGCGTTTCTCTAAACATAGTTGTTAGCAAGTTAGCAACTTGGGTAGTTGCAAATGGCAAATTGTATTGCAAACAACAAAATAACTAACATAGTTAGAAACTATGGTTTCGAGAAATGCGCCCCAGATTTTCACTAACATAGAGTTATTTTGCAACTAAACAAACAAATAAATAAATAAATAAACCCACATAAACCCTGGCAAACACATTACCTCTTTGGCAGAGCATGATAATATCACAATAATTAAACAATTCACATTCAGCTCACACAGTTTGGCAAGGAAACACAAGACAGCATTTGTTACAGCTCAGTTGCTCCAGACAAGAGATTGAGATCAGTTTTACTTCCAAAAGACATAATTAAGACAATGCCAAGAAGCAACATTTTCATCTGGCTATGCAAAACAAACATGTTGTATTATAAGATCTACTGACTAATATACTTATTTCAAGGATTTCATTGATTCCCTTTGGAAAAACACAGAATGAAGAAAAAAATAATGGGACAGGGCGAGCTAGAGAGCCTTACTTCTTGTTAGCGATGACGTAAATGCAGGGATTGTAGAAGGTGGAGGATTTGGCGAAGAGTGGGGCGATGATTGCCATGGGTGCCGGAATGGTGCTGGGGTCGCTGAAGGATGCCCACAGACACACGATGGAGTATGGAGACCAGGCCACCAGGAACATCGCAATCATCACAACGGACATCTGGGAGGGAAGGAACACACGAAGACAAAGTAACAGACAAGCACATTTAAACACAGAAGATGGAAGTACGTTTCCGGGCCAACAGGAACATCACCATCATGATAATGGACATCTGCGACAAAAAATGTAGACATAGCAACAGGTGTACAAGTCTGAACACAGGTGAAGGCTATCAGTTTCTTTGGGTTTTTTTTGGCCTTTATCATTACAGTACAGTGTGAGAGTAGACAGGAAATGATTGAGAGAGAAAGATGGGGCAGGGCTGGGAAATGACCCCGGCCGGACTTGAACAGTTTCATGAGACAATCCACATTTATCCACATTTAAAAATATCCAGCTACATGGAAACAGCACCTACTGGTAAATATGAACATGTGGATGAAAATAAACAATCAATTTTCAGGTGCGTTTCAGCCTCTTAAAATGGATATTGTAGGAGTTAACAAGAGGCCAAAGCCATTTTCAAAAATATCCATACAGTACACTGTTCTTAAACGGCTTAAAAAATGAACACATTCTAATCATGGCAAAATTCTGCACAGATCATTGCTCACAATTGATCTGATTGATTGATTTTTTTTTGGCTCATTGAGGTTTTACAACATTCATGTGTGTGTGTGTGTGTTTGTGTGTGTGTGTGTGTGTGTGTGTGTGTGTGTGTGTGTGTGTGTGTGTGTGTGTGTGTGTGTGTGTGTGTGTGTGTGTGTGTGATAATATCCACGTATACCTCATTCTTCTTAAACAAATCACCAATGAATGTTGACATTCAGTAGAGTAAAGTTCAGCTTACAACATTACAGTGGCCTTTTTCCTTTTTAGGAGATGTGATATTGAGAGAAACAGATCTTGAGTCAGATTTCTTTTTGTGTGAGACTGTCGTAAGTATTGAAGTATTTCTGAGAGGAGCTTGGGTTACAGGGGGGCACTGTGTGCAACCCTCTAAGCCCCCCATGTATGGGCCTGCATGCCCATGGGGACCCAGGTTCGAGTCCAGCCTTGTTCTTTTTTAAAAATGTATTTTTATGGGCTTTTTTCGCCTTTATTTTTTCAAATAGGACAGTGAAGAGCGACAGGAAGCGAATGTGGAGAGAGAGACGAGGTAGGGATGGCAAATGAGTCAGATTCGAACCCTGGGTGCAACCCTTGGGTATGCAAGCCCAAATGTGGGGGGCTTAGCGCGTTGAGTCCAGCCTTCTTCATGTCGCTGCCCTGTATCCCTCTCCCATTTTCTTCCTTTAATCAAGTGAAAAGGGAGATTTCATCGAAGTGTCCTGTTCCTTGTGACTATGTGCCACTTGTTTTAATGGCCTTCTGATTCTTGTGGACTTTATGCCTCTTCTGTATTTTATTTCTGCTTATCTCCTCTATTTCAACTCTTCTCTTTATTTCTATTTTTTCTTATTTTTTTATCTCTTCTACCTCATTTCATTATTTTTTGTTTTTAAACATTGTTGTTAATCTCTCTGTTAAGCACATTGAGCTGCATGTCCTGTATGAAATTGTGTAATACAAATACAGTTATTATTATTTACTGTCCCATCAGCAATACAGGCACACAGACCTTTTTATAAAAAAGAATGAAAAGAAACCAAACGTTTAAAAAAGAGGTTTTGGCTGCAGTCTTGCCTTGGTGACGTCAATCTGATCGGACCAGTCGATGTTGGCGTTGTCCATGCCGTTACCGCTCTTGTACCTCTTGACGGTGGCGGTGACGTTGTAGTAGCAGTAGAACATGATGCCGAGCGGAACCAGGAAGTTGACCAGGATTACACAGATGGTGTAGGATACGAAGTAGCTGAGAACAAATGGTAGTAGACCCATATGTTATTCCAATTCATTATTCACAATAGCACATAAACACATGCATGCATTGCACTGTACCATCATGCATACACATTACATACACTCTCACGCATGCACACACACACACTCTCACGGATGCACACACACACACACACACACAGTCCCAGTGCCAGTGCCAGTTGCAGTTGCAGTTCAAATGCTATAAATCTTCTCAATCTGTCAAATCATTTGAAGGCTGGAAACTTGCTGGAAACTATTACAGACATTCCCACCTCTCGCTTCACTTGAGATAAAACACAGGCACACAGGGAAGTCGACAGGGGGACAAAGTCCCAGAGAGAGGGGCCCAAGACTTGAGTTCTCATTACATTGTATGTATTGGGGAGGGGGCCCTTTCAGATGACTTTGTCCTGGACCCAGCCAAAGTCAGAGTTTTGAGGAGTGGGGCCCTTTCAGATGACTTTGTCCTGGCCCAGCCTAAGTCAGAGTTTTGGGGAGGGGGGCCCTTTCAGATGACTTTGTCCTGGCCCAGCCTAAGTCAGAGTTTTGGGGAGGGGGGCCCTTTCAGATGACTTTGTCCTGGCCCAGCCTAAGTCTGGCCCCGCAGAACCAAACACACACACACAGACACACTGGCCATCCTTGTTGGCAAGGGTAATTGGGGGCCTAGGGTAAGTACAATAAGCCTGCTCTGATGTGTTGGGCCTTACAGTACCGACTGCACCCTATCAGAGAAGTGTGGGAACATCTGCTGAACATTGTGTTTCACTTTGGGTGCAAGTCAGGTCAGGTGTTCTTACTTGCACCATAAGATTTGATCGTCTGCTACGGAATCGCAATACCGTGGAAAAGTTCACCTATTCCTCTAAATGCGATGTGGAATGCAAAACAAAAGCCCTAAAAACAGGTCCGGGGGGAATAAGTATGGCCGTATTCGTCATAATGCTGATATTTTTCTGTAGTGAATAATCAGCTGTAAGAACATCTGCTAGACATTGTGTTCTCGTCCTAGGTAAAATGTTTATCTCTGTTGATGTTCAAGAAAGTCTGATGTTGGCCAAACCCATTGCATTCCTGACGGTCTCACAATGGATTTCCTTTGTTATGCCTTTCTTTCACTACATTGTATAGATTTTCGCTCAGAACTGTGAATTTTGAGAAGTTGAGTCCTTATGTTCAATAAACAGTTTTAGAATAGTTTATTTATATGTGAAATCTTCCATTACAGGTAAATTGGGACTGGTATTTTTGTGTGTTCATAAGAGAGAGGTGTGTGGCGCGACCCGTAGGGCTTGAGGTTAGGATGTTTATGTTTTTCTTTTGTTTCCTTGTGGTACGGTTGGCTTCTTCTATTTGGCATTGAGCAATGCAACAGCGCTCTTTCACAAAAACACACAATCTCTCTCTCACACACACACACACACACACACACACACACACACACACACACACACACACACACACACACACACACACACACACACACACACACACACACCTCAAAATACATGTGGTTTTGTTTTTAAGTAACATGTGGTACACAATTTTACCTCAAAGTACTTAACTCTTCTTTCCAGATTGTAAGCCTTAAAGGATTCTCCATACACACACACACACACACACACACACACACACACACACACACACACACACGCACGCACATGTACACACACACACACACACACACACACACACACACACACACACACACACACACACACACACACACACACACACACACACACTTCCATAGATGCAATACTAAAACATTCCCACACACTGACAAAACGTACGCATCATTGTTCCTCCAGTTGACGGTGCACGTGGCCCCAGTAGGGTCGGGGGCGTACCCAGCCCAGCCCACCACCGGCATACCTGACCAGAACAACGCGTTTATCCATGCAGCCAGAATCATCATCGTGTACCAGCGTTTTGTCAGTGTGTGACCTGAGAAGACACAAACATATGTACACGTCACAGGCACACACACACACACACGCACACGCACACGCACACAGAGACAGAGACAGACACAGACACAGACACAGACACAAACACACACACACACACATACACACACACACACACACACACACACACACACACACACACACACACACACACACACACACACACACACACACACACACACACACACACAATTAGTCAGTGGACGTACCGTAGTTGTCTACCAGGAGCAAAATGGTAATTTGTACTATTTACTATGATAAGCAGGCAATACATTTGCAAAAAAAAATGCACAGCCAGTAGGCCTACCATACATTTGAATCATACTGTATATGAAAATAAAGAATATGAAAATATACTGAAATGCAGAAATGAAGAACATACTTATTTCAGGCTTGCAGATAGTGATGTAACGGTCAATGGCAATCACTGTCAGCAGTCCGATGCTGGCCATCCCAAAGAAGATATTCAGAGCTGCATAGATCTGTCCAGACAAAATAAAACTTTTACATCTATTTATTGCCATCACAGTTGTAAATAAAAACACATTTTACACAGACACACCGAGGACTCAAAGGCCTTATGAAGGCCCATTGTGTAAGAAGCTGTCTCTCTGTCTCTCTCTCTCTCACACACACACACACACATACACACACACACATACACACACACACAAAGAAGTGTACGCCACCCTGAGTCGTCTGACTTGAATTAAACATTATTGCCCTCTAGTGGCACATGGCCCACCACTAACACCATCTGACAATAAGAAATAACAACTCACACACACACGCACACACACACACACACACACACACACACACACACACACACACACACACACACACACACACACACACACACACGCACAAAGGCACACACTCATGCATACGCATGCACAGGCACGCGCACACGCACACGCACACGCACACGCACATACACACATGCGCAGCGCATGCACAGACACTTACACTCTTTCATTCTTATTCTTTGCTTCTATTGTCGTGGGGCACTACCACAACCTCATTGCAGAGGCTATAAAACAACCAAAGAATGCTAAACCGTGCCCAAACCAAAACCTAACCCTAACTGTAACCTGTCGGTAAAGTCATGTTTTGCCATTTCGAGCTTTGCCATTAGCTACAAAATAACCGGAAAAAAACTAATCATACAAATAAAATAACAATAAACATTGTATTATACTTAATAACAATAAACATTGTATTATACTTAATAACAATAAAGATGATTGGCACTGTGAAGACTGCAGTGTTTACCCTCCAAATCCCTTGGTGTTCTATGGAGGACATCTGTGACAAATATGAACAGAGGACTGGATGAATGAATGTAGGGATGGATGCAAGGCAGTTGACAGCTTTGGCTGAGACCAGAACAAAGTAATCTTAAAGGGTCCCCCCTTCCAATATGTGCAATGTCATGAGAACACAGTTCTGGGCCCCTTTTTCCCTGGGCCCGGGATGACTGACCCCATTATCCCTCCCAATCGGCTTCCCTAGATGGATGAATGTACGTTGTGTATATGACTGGCAGATTATAAGTATGAGTGACTGGACTGAATGAATGGATAGGCTGTTTTAATGATAACATGATTTATTATTGCCCTCACTGTATTGTTTTAAAGGAACACTCCATCTCATTTCAGGACATTGCTCAGTTAAGTCCTGGTGAAATATGAGGATTTGCGATGCCTAGTTTAACAGTATAGCTATACTAAGCATAGCAATGGAAGTCTATGGTACTGTACTTATTATATACAATAATGTACTTATAAACCAATTTAGAATGCCAAACGGCTGTTTACTTCCGTCCAGTGATCACTTGTGGCTTGATGCTAATGGTACCATATTTACTTCCAGTGATTATGCTAAGTTATGCTAATGAGTCGTTACTAAGAAATCCAAGTAGGGCCTACTGAACATAATGAGAAGAAAATAATATGCGAATGCATGTGTAATCCATGGAAATACAGCAAATATGTGAAAGCATTCTAGGAATGGGCATTAGAAATTAGCCTTGGAAATAAAGGCTATGATGCTTGCTGTTGGGCTGTGTGTTGTGGCTTTATGCTGTGTATCTGCCCTATCAAATAAACTAAAATAAACTAAACTAAACTGAACTAAATTAAACTAAACTAAACTAAACTGATACACACATATGCACACACACAAACACACACACACACACACGCGTGCTCGCACATGTACATCGCACACACAAGTCACACACAAGTCACACACACACACACACACACACACACACACACACACACACACACACACACACACACACACACACACACACACACACACAGAGAAACACATGCGCGCGCACACACACACACACACACACACACACACACACACACACACACACACACACACACACACACACACACACACACACACAGACACACACACACACACACACAATCATCATGAGCCAAAATCAATAGCAGAGCAGAGGGAAATGAAACACCCATTCTGGAACTCTGCCCTTCAATCTGGAAGGCAAGCTGAGGTTACGGCTTCTGAGAAGTTATACAACTTTCTTACTCCTCAAGTCCAGCTTACATCCACATGACTCTAGTCAACACACACTCTCTCTCTCACACACACACACACACACGCACACGCACACGCACACGCACACACACACACAGACACCTCTGCAGATACACACACCTGCAGACACACATACACACAGAGCTTCATTTAGGAATTTGAATCCATTAGAATGTGAACCTTTCACGAGGTCAGCACCTCAGCATTTGAGAAGATTTGATAAATTCTCATTATGTCACACAGAACATACTCTGTGCATTGTAAAGTAAGCAATTTCCCACCACCCACCTGTGTGTGTGTGTGTGTGTGTGTGTGTGTGTGTGTGTGTGTGTGTGTGTGTGTGTGTGTGTGTGTGTGTGTGTGTGTGTGTGTGTGTGTGTGTGTGTGTGTGTGTGTGTGTGTTGAGTAGACCCACCTGACAGCCAATGTAGCCAAACTTCCAGCTGCCATGCAGGTCGGAGGCAGCAGACAAGGGGTACCCGATGCCCGCTACGCCAATGTCTGTCAACGCCAGGTTGATGATGATGGCATTGGTGGCTGTCCGCAGGTCCTGGAACTTCGCAAACATCCCCAGAACTATAAAGTTACTGGCCAAACTGATCACACCTATAGAGATGGGAATGGACATGGGGAACATAATAATTTGCATGGGTTAATTTCTAGATGCAGACACAAGCACAAACACATCCAATGCCCTCAATTGCTTCCCCTCTTCAACAAAATCGAAATGAGAGAAAATGTAATTTTAGTTCCACAATGAAAAGGTACACGCACAACAGTCCAACCCCATTGCACATACTGGAATGTTACTTATAACTTAAGAATGGGTAAAGAACTTATTAGGGGCCAAGCAGCGAAGCTGGCGAAGGCCCCTAATGTGGCCCCTAATGTATTAGCTGGTATTCTTATTATTACGTAGACATCTTTCCTCTCCTTAGTAAGTCTATGGCAGCCCATAGAACCGTAGGTAGGAAAGTGCTGCAAATTGGCACACATATTTGGGGCAGTCTCAGCATTACCCACAGCAATTTATAGGTCCACTCTCCCAACGCTCTAGCGCCACCAGCAGGTCAAAGTAGCAGGTACATTTCTGCTTGTAACTTTTGAACCCCTGGGCCAATTTTCAAAAACTTGGTATCCCTGGAATCCTTGGGCCAAGACGAATCCAAGACGAATCCTATGAAGTCATTTTCCGCCAGGATAGTTTTCCCACCATTTTCAATTTCATGAAAATCAATAAAAATGCTACTTCTCCAAAAAATTTTGACGAATCTGCCCGTAACTCGAAACTCTAAAAGTGCCACACCAACTTTGATGTTGTATAATTCCTTAACGACTTAAGCTATGACTACGAAACTTGGTGACTTTTCCTAAAATTTAGTTGCCTACAGTTTAGTACCAAAAGATTATGTTTCCATTAGCATCAGACAGCTGTGTGAGCATTAAAGTGGTCTGAAGCATATAATCATTAAAATTTAAGTGCATTACCTAAATTTGATGGAAAATACATTATGGCGAAATTTTGGGCATTATAATCAGTTGATGTCATAATGACCAGATAATGACACAAAAATGATGTAAGTCATAGATGTCCATATGTAGATCATCTCCCCAAAGTTTGGTGGTCATACCGTATTCCGTTCAGTTATGAGGGGGGGTCAAAAGAGTGAAAAATACTGTACAAGGAAGCAGTATCGTGATACGCCATTTTAACTTTTTGATACCCATCAGCCCAGAAAACAACCACATGATATGAAGTGATAGTGCTTCCAAGCATCATTATTATTATATAGAAACTTTTTAAAATTATAAGTACCCTCTTGTAACCTATTCCACCTATAAACTATCATAGTTTTTATTCATAAAGTTTATAATATTGGCAAATGTGAAATCGTGAGCTGTATCGAGCCGTAGGTTATGAATCGTGATACAAACCAAATCGTGAGTTGAGTGCATCTTTACAGCCCTAGTAAATGCTATGTACAACAATTTGTACTTCACCTAATAATTCTATGTGAGAAAACATCAAAAGGTGTCACTTTCAGGAGTAAATTTACCAAAAGTATGTCTGTTTTCACGGTCCTATAAAATTCTCTAAGAATGTCATCTCATAAAAAACTTGTAAAACTTGTGTATGATTTCACAACATCCTTTCCATATGAGTACAGTATGTACTGTAAAATGTATGAAGCCCATGGAACCATAGGCCTAAAGACAAAATTGACTCTGCTGCACTAACATTTCATTAGTTGATTCTATGAAATGCCATTATTAGTTTCCAATCTAATTAGTCGTTCAGATGCTTACACCAAAAGGAGCTGATGCCATGCCAATGAGTCTGCTGCTGAACAATATTTCATATTGTGCGACCGGTTTAATTTCACAGGCCTTGGGAGCCTATTAAGAGTTTATGGTGTTGTGAACTCAGTAATCTAACTATTCGGATTGTTGGCAAATCGAAACTTATTCAAGACACTGACTGGATTTTGTTCAAGTCACTGACTGGAAGATGAACCAAAAGCCTCATTTCAGATCAACAAAGACAACATCTACAACAACATCTACTTTCAAGTAACCCTGATCCTAGCAGCATGCAAAGCCAATTCAGTAAGCCACCATGGCAAATGCACGAGAAAAGACCAAGGAATTTGGACAATCTGCACGAGTTACATAAGTCAACTTCACCAATGTTACACACCCTCATTTCATTACATGTCTTATGTTGACCAATATCATCAGGCACAAAAAAATATGCCTGTAGCCTTGTAAACAGGGCTTTGAACCGGTTCAAGGAACGAAAACGAAAACAGGGAACTTATTGTATTTTACAGGGAACAGAAACGAAACCGGAAACTTTATTATTTTTTATGTTCTGGAACGGGAACACTTATTTAAAAATAATGATAACCGGTTAATACTGGTTAATACCGTTCCTCCAAAAAAAAAAAAAAGTAATTATTTTCCTGTGCACTTTACCATGACGTCTGAGGTTCACGTCCTGTGTGACATTCTCTGACTGAATGGAGAGAGAGCTGTGGAATACAAAGTCTTCACTCCACATCTTAAATAAGAGAAACCACTGTCATACAAAAGGGCAGAGTTTCCATTGCATCATTGTAAGACATTGCAGAGAAGCGTGTGTAAAGCGCACTGAGAATGCTCTACGTTACTGAGCATCCATGTCCGCTTCAAATATGCACAAACTCACAATGTCTATCATAGTGCTCCCTGTGACCCAAATCAGCGTGTAGCGCGCATTTTCATCATTGAGGTTTATTCTCCGCTTCTCCGTTTAGGTCGTCCCTGGGCGTCCCTAGGCCTATGGGGAGAAATCAGCTGACAGGAACGAAATTAACCGTTCCGGGAACAATATTTGTTTGTTCTAACCGGTTCGGGAACGTCAATTTATTGGTGGAACTCATAACCGGAAACATTATAATTCCGTTTCTGTTCGGAACGGAACGTTTGGAAAAAATAACGGTTCAAAGCCCTGCTTGTAAATGAGCGTCTTCTGCTATCAATCAGACCTTCCCATGTTGATTGTCTCAATTTCGAAGTAGAGCTGGAGTTGTCATCTCAACTTAGATTGAAGAATAACCCCTTGTCTTTACACAACACACACACACACACACACACACACACACACACACACACACACACACACACACACACACACACACACACACACACACAGCATTTCACATCAAACACACAAAGACACATTCCACATCAAACACACATACACATTTTACATCCAATACGTTACATGCTGTGAGGAGGTATGCAGCGACAATGTTGTGTTCCGTCTGTGTGAATGCGCTCATCCCGCCATAAGTAACGGACTCATTCGTCTGCAACGTTTCCAATGCCATCTTCTCATGTAACGAGAAAAAAACACCAATAAATTGCATGGTGAGAACACAGGAGTACCACGTCACCTTTTTTTTCTCTAAAGCAGGTGTTCTTTGGGTCAAGGAAATTAGTCACTTAACCCCTTAGCGCAGCACCTATGTTATAGCCTAACCTTGCTGTCACCAAAATTATAATGTCTATGTCTTAATCTGTGTCTATGTGTCTATGTCTTAATCTGAGAAAAAAATTACTCGACATGTTTTTAGAAAATGGGTTGACGCAACACAGAAAGGCTTTCGTGATTCACTTGTTTCTCTGCATTATTTATGTCAATTGGGAAACACCAGGAAACACAGCCAGGCGAGGTGACGCACCGCTATTAGAGCCTTGCAAGTGAGTTTAACTTGGGGTGACCATCCGATTTTCAAAAGGAGTGAGTAAAACTGTGTTTTATTGGAAGTTGGCCTTTAAGACTCTCCGCATTGTCATAGCAATGTTGTTATGATGTAGTAGAGTATTTTCAGAAATAGTAAGAGGCTACAAATATGGTCAAATTTAACTTACAGTGTGTACAGCTGTGTACATCAGGCCAAGGACTTCCAAAGGCACACTGCCAGATTAAATTAAAATGTCATCTTTTCTCTGTCAGTAAATTCCCTTTTAGTGGTGCTCAATTGCAAATTTTGACATATTTTCAATTTTCAGAAAATGATAAAATTAAATGTTTTACTGAACTCCAATGTGAATATTATAATTAAAAAACAGTTCTTCTTACCTTGTCTAGCACTCTCCTTCTCCTCACACCCCTCTCTCTCTCCTCTTGGTTCACAGTTCGTCTGTCTGCCCCACCGGGGGACTTCATGGGTGGGGGACTGGCCTGAAGGGGGTGTGGGGTTGTAGGGTCTAGCGGAGTGGTCCAAAGGAGGGGGGATTAAAATGTTTGTCTTTCAACTCTTTTCCCCTAAGAAGGGCTTTTGTTTCAGGATTAATATGCACATGTTGTATGCAAGCACACACATGCGCTCACATGCGGGGACACACACACACACATACACGCACACACATACGTGCACGCATGCACGCACGCGCACACACACACGCGCACACACACACACGCGCGCACACACACACACACACACACACACACACACACACACACACGCACACGCACACGCACACACACACTATCCCTTGGACTGTAAATAGGCCTACACCTGGTTGCTGAGACTTGCACAAGAGTATAAACTATACATACAGAATTTGGAAAATAACCATGTCTCATTTCATGCACTTTTATAAACCTGAATTGTCAACTACTACAAGAGAAGGAATGTGTTAATGTGTTTACACACAGTTTACACACGCGCTAAAGAGGATCAGAAAGGTGAAAGGGGGTCTGGTGAGTTAGTTTTATAAAGCTAATCTCTACGTCTCATGGACGGATACAGGGCTCAAAATAAAAATAGCACAGCAGAATGGACAGAAAGACACACGGAAAGACAGGCAGACAGACAGACAGACAGACAGAAAGAAAGACAGAAAGAAAGAAAGAAAGAAAGAAAGAAAGAAAGAAAGAAAGAAAGAAAGAAAGAAAGAAAGAAAGAAAGAAAGATTTCATATAGCCCAATGCACTCCTCACATTCATGGCACGATAGGACACACTGACTGTAAACTGTTAGCCATTTGTGCCTGAATAGCACTAATTGTTTTTGCGCAGCCTGCATATTGCAAAAACAAAGCTCATTGGAGGTTCGTCAGGCCAATCTCATAGGCTAATTCTGCCAGTTGTACAAGATGTACAAGTAGACAGCCAAATATGAAATAACTGTTAATTAAACTACTGCGTGCTATATGTTTACTGCAATGTGCAATAAACTGTATTAGGTCTTATAGGCCCTATTTGTGTCTGTGTGTATTTTTGTAAGCTGACAGACACCTCCTTCCACCTCCACCACATTCCTTTGGGATTAACTCTACAATTTTACTACAACTATACTATATAGTGACATGGACAGTGCATATCAATAAACATACACAGCCAAAATGGCTACTTTAGATCTATATCTGTTGTGGAATGGACAGGTGTTTGAGTCAAATCCATAAAAATTCAAGTAAGGTGATCCCATCCTTCCCCCCACTCCATCCAGACGACCTTTCCTGATCTGTCATGCAGCCCATGCCCTCGCCCCATATCCTAGATCTCCACCCTAGGGTGCATTCCAATGTGCAGACTGCAGACTCCCGTCCTCCACTTGTCTTTGTGGCCTCGCGTTTTGCTGACGCCCCGGAGTTTTCCAGCTGTCAGCCTAACCACAACAATTTTTAGGGAAATGTTCTTCATTCACCATCTTGATTGCAAATGAGGAAATGAATTGTGCTTTTGCAAGATATTGTATTAATTTTCTGTCGTCAGTGACGTCATCATGAGGTCACAAGCAGGCATTTGAGCAAGGATGGAGGCATATTGGGATACGCCCCTATCTCTGCCGTCCACCCCCACCCCAACCTCAGAGTTGCCAGATTGGGCTGTTTACCGCCCAACTGGGCTGCTTAGGATGGCAGTCTGCAGGTAAAGTAGGGTGAAAAGGACATTTGGATGGGTTTTTCCTGCAGATTTATGGCCATGGGAATTAATGGAATTTTGTTCAATTTGGTCTGATTAAGTGTTTCCAGACGGTGCATTTTTTGGGCTGGAAATCATCAGAGTCATCCAGCCCAACCACACCCCATTCAGGTAGGCCTACATAAATCGGACTGTGTGTGGGCCCTCTAGGCCTATAGGGCCCTGGGTAGGCCTACAGTCACACTTTACCCCCCTGAAAGACACCCCTGCCAACCCTAGATTTATGATGGACTTCAGTTGCACTGCACATGCCAATGTCTTCAGGACTGCCTAGAAGCCTGCATTCACCCTATTTCAGGATTTCCCATTTTATTTCTAGGCCACCAGCTCCCTCTCCTTCTTTTATTAGCCTACTATGTGGCCTGCGTACAGTTCCCAGATAGCAAAATGTTTTTGGCAGAGTTTTGGGCCAAATCGTGTCTTGGCCTTTTGGCTGGCTTCGGTTTGAGTCCCCGGGCCAAAAGTGGCCCAATTTTGGCATGCCAAAACCAACCAAACCCAGCCATAAATTGACTAAAGTTCACCCAAAACCTATTTGGGATTTCCACGTACAGCCTTAAAGGCCCCAAAAGGAATTCCAGACCCCACCCTTCAGCCAAAATGCAGCCATAAAGTACCCATAACTGTCCCAGAACTGCCATAAATGAGCCTAAATACTGCCATAATGTACCCATAATTCAGCCATAATGTACCCATAACTCTCCCAGAACAGCCATAAATGACCCTAAATACTGCCATAATGTACCCATAATTGATCCCAAATGTAGCCATAATGGGGCCAAATGTCACTTATTTGTCTTATAAGTTTCCCTGTATACTTAAAATGTAAGTACCGGTATACAGAGAAACTTATAAGACAAATAAGTGACATTTGGCCCCATTATGGCTACATTTGGGATCACTAAATATTCCTGTTTTATTGTTGAAAATCGCACATTTAATAAATGCGTGATTTTCAACAATGAAACTGGAATATTTATGCATCTAGAAAAAAAAACCAAGACAATTAAATACATTTCATTATACTTTATTGCCTCCAAATGCTGTGACTGGTTAGGGTGGGCAAGTGGCTGGATTTGATGGATGGGTATAGCTGCACGGCAGGTGGAGGAGGACTGGGTGACTTGATGGGTGCTTGGATGTCTGGGTACAGGCCTCTTGTTTTCATCTTGGTCCCCTGGCCAGTAAAAGCAGGTACTCTATTGCCACATAGAGGTAGGTAGATCAGATCAGATTTGCGACATCTAGGAAAGAATAAAAAGATAAACCAAATTGAATTACTACATGCAAAAGTAACTTTAAAATACAGTGGCATTACATTTTTTTTCTTCTTTTATTTAACCTTTATTGAACCAGGAAAATAAACCTGTTGAGATTAAAAATCTCTTTTAACAAGGGTGTCCTGGCCAAGTGGCGGCACAAATGCACTTGATTAATAAGAGTAATAGACGGGAGAGGGTGGAGGGGTGTTATTAAAATTTGGTACCTGTTTTTGAGATCCGATTTGATTGACCCCTCCCACAGGTGACTGCAGTGTTCGTTCGCAGCACAGCATCTGAAAAGAGAATGTAGATGTTATTTCATATTTTATACATTTTAAATGACATGAGTAGTAGGCTACAGTAGATTGTACAACCATCTACGGAATTGTCAAAAGTAAAAGGGAGAAGAATAATAGGAAAAAAAACAATACTCAATCAAACAAAACCCTGCCAAAACATATAACTTGCACTTGAGTATATAGTAGCCCACTGATTCTAAGATCAGAGTACTGGTCAAATTGGAGGTTTTTTTAACCTAGCTTTTAGGTTTTTCAATAACAACAAAGCAGTAGGCTATCTATCTCATTGGGTGTGCCTACAGTAGAATAACTGGTGAAACAGACTAGTCAATATGTTATATCATGTGCCATTGTTAAAGCTTATTGCCAATTAGTAATGCTCCCACTACCCTGGACTTGTCAGTAGTCATATCTGAGGTGTTTTTTCCCCCTTATTCAGTCTTTTCCGAGATCCTGGTCTGGGGGCAGGCGTTTGTTTACATTTCACCATGAATTCACTTCTACTTTTACCTTTGACACCTATAGTAATAAGCTACTCTCTGTGTTGAGGTATTACAAATGTTAGAGCAAGATTACGTAGGCCTATATGGGCCACATTTCTGTATACGGTTTACCCCCTGTTGTTGATAGCTGAACAATACACACTGCCTTAACAGCTGATCATGTTAAATAGCCAGCGCTTAAACACAAACCGACCATTGCATTACCCAATACAGACGTATACTTAAAAGCAGTTACATTAAAAGCAAGGACTTTCACAACGAACGAAGATTAGACCAGAGAGAGAGGTTAATAAATTGTGGAACCAACCTGTCGTATGCCTGTCAAAAAACAAGTTCCTCCACCGGGTGACTGCCTTCAGCAGCAGCACATCTGAAAAGACAATGTAGAAAAAAGCAGATTCACTCGATTGCTTCAGTAGTGGGCTAGAATTACAGTGAGTCCAACACTTTCCGTGACAGACAGATATTGCTAGATAGTGCTCTGCTTTGTGCCAATAGGTAGAAGATGCTCCATGCCTGAGTTAGCTAGCTCCCGGCTTTTGCTAGCTGTCGTTGGGCAGTTAGCTGGGATTGCTAGTGTTGTTGTTCTTTGATTGAAATTCCCTTGGCATTGATCTCTGAAAGTGAATTTCAACCACAGAACAACACTTAATCAACCGTTACTGAGTATGAGGGTAGCAACTAAGATTAAATGTCACAGTTGTGTGTCACAGACGTTTGTGTTTTAGCTCCTGTTAAAAGGGTATCGAAGTTTCAGCGCATAACACGGAAACCGACGGTCACAGACCTATGAAATCAACATGAAAACCGATAACACAAAATGCCTCATCTCTTAAGTCACCGGCGGTTGTATTTAATATAAAAACGTGTCAACTGCACTTACCTGCATAAACTGAAGTCTGACACACACTGGCGCTGGGGAAACTGAAGTGAGACAAGCACGAGTTTCTCTTGACAGTTGATTTTGGCAGTCTTTTGGATTGCCGTAAGCGCACCAATGTAGAACGTTGCTGTCCCGCTCTCCACCCGAGGTTCAGATTAACCTGACACATGCCATAACCTGGCCATAACTCATTCATTCACAGTCCGCGCGTTTTAATGTGTTGTGGGAAGCCATAAACAACCCATATTTTAGCCAAATCTTTGTTTTTTTTTGCTTTCCAGAGGAACGCCCCAATTCACTGGCGCCCAGGTCAACCATAACCATGCCAAATTTTTGCCAAAAGCTTGTGGCTTGCCAAAAGGAAGCCATAAATTGCAGATATCTGCCAAAACAAAGCCAAAATATCTGCTATCTGGGTTGTTGCATTTTTCCAATAGAGTCCGACTGCGTCCTGGAGCACAGGGGGCGTGTATTTAGAGGGGCGTGTATTTAGAGGGGCGTGTATTTAAGGCAGCCCTGATTGGTCCGATTCACGACGACCGCTGCTGGTGGACTACCCCTGACTTGGAGCCATTGAAACCCATTCAAAACTTCATTTTTTCGATCTGACACAGAATATTTTTTAATTAGACCTAAAGACACACAATGGGTCTTGTTTAAAAGCTGAGAACCTCAGCTCTCCAAAACTGAAAACGGTATTTCCCTAGCATCTACCAATCCGAAGGTAGCCTACTTTAAGTGCGGGGTTACTTTTCTAAAGATAGCGTTTTGTTTCCTTGGAAACGGAACGGAGATGAAGCCAGACAGACTGACGAAGCGATAAATGTATGTCATTTGACTCGGTTTTGCATTATTATGGATGCATTTCTAATCTTGACATTCTAATGGACAATCTGTGCGAGTTTCAAAATGCGTTTTTATGTAACATGGGAGTAAAATGTGTTAACAGTACGCCCGTCTGGGATTTGTTAGCTAGTCCGCTAGTTAGCTAGCAAGTAAGTAATAGATATTAGAATCGATCTGTCTCAATGGCCCAATCATAAACAAAGAAACACCAGGATTTGGATGTTTAATATCAGCAATTTGTCAAAGCAAAACATTTTGAAAACATTCACAGACCAGTTTTATATCCACAGCCTAGAGTGTCGGCAAATCTTTCCACTTTTGACACATGATGTAGTGTAGAGACCTAGCACTTGCCAGCTAACTAGCGGGCCAGCTAGTTTAACAAATCCCAGACGGGATGTAAACACATTCACTCACATATCACATTATGAAATTCGCTCCCAAAACACATTATGAAATTCGCATAGATTGTCCATTAACATGTCAAGATTAGAAATACATCCATAATAGTGCAAAACCGAGTCAAATAGCGTATGCGTAACACATAAACCGCGTCCGTTTCCAAGGAAACAAAACGCTATCTATGTGCTGCGAAGCTGCTCTCAGAACAGAGTGTTTGTTACATGGTCGCTCTGTAATGTGCTCTAAGAGCAGAATTACCGGTACATGTGTGCATCAAATATGCCCTGAACCTGCAGAAAAGGTGCCCTAAGAGCAGGGTTACATGCGCTGCTAAGCATTACCATGTAGACAATAAAGACGCCCTCAGAGCAGCGAGTTAATGTGTCATATCGTTACCGATATGCGGTAAAGCTGCCCTCAGAGCATAATTTAAAAAAATGCCGCGAAATTCCCAAAGGAGCAGTTAAATGTATTGAATGTATCTGGATACCGATAAGAGCAGAGAAAACGGTACCAAAACTCTATTGTAAGCCCTAACATTATAAGTTGCAACGAGAGGAACATAAAGCCCGGTTTGACTAAGTAGGCTAAGCTAACATTAGCCACCAACTGCTAAAGTTAACGTCTACCGCCGGTAGCAAGGAGGTCTACATAACTTACTGTATCATTGGCCGGTAGGCAATATATATTTCATTCTTCACGTGACGTCAGACGTCGTCGTGAATCGGACCAATCAGGGCTGCCCTAAATACACGCCCCTCTAAATACACGCCCCTCTAAATACACGCCCCCTGTGCTCCAGGACGCAGCCGGACCCTTCTCCATTTTTGACCTACCTAAAGAAATATGATTTCATCACGGAAGTGACGCATACGGAAACACAAGCGCTTGTAGCAACCCAATGTAAGTAGGCTGCCGGATGTGAGTGCCCGGATATCCGCCCGAAATCAAGTAGCTGAGGTTAAACTGTCGTAAATACACGACCGAAATCGAGTAGCTGAGGTAAAATAGACGTAAATACTCGGGCGGATATCCGGGCACTCACATCCGGCAGCCTACTTACATTGGGTTGCTACAGCAGCGCTAACAATCTGTCATGTGACGTTCCTACACAAGTATTGTCAACTCGTCAGGCTAACACAGATAATCAAAGGTACACTTTTATTAGTTGCTGATTTCACGAGTGGTTTGAGTTTAGGATGTAGGGACAGGAATACTTAACTAGTGTGTGTAGTTAATGACATATCTTTATAAGAGGTGAGCGTTGTCGTGTTTGGTGTAACTGGCTGCTGCCCTGCTAGCTAACTTTGTATAGGCTACATGTTTTTCGTGATACCTCTGAAAACGCAGTTTTAAAATGGTATTTTTCAGGTGGCGGGCGGAACGGGACAGCGTGCCGTTCAATTGAACATGGCAGACGTAAGCATTAGTTTTATGGCTTGTTGTGTTGTCTGGTGCTTAGAGATTCGCAGTGATTGTTTACACTCGTCCTCATACTTTGCCTGACACATTTATTTTACTGTTGCAGGACTTGAAGAGATACCTGTATAAACAACTCCCCAGGTATAGTGAACTACTGTTCTTAGGATTGTTCATAGTGTAGTTTGTGTCCTCAATACAATTTGTGTTCTGAATTTTGTCGGCTTCTCTCTGCATGTGATGTATTTTTAATTAAAATGCATGATAAGTTGTGGTGTTTGGAGTTAAGATTCTGATATACTTAATTTGCTGTAATCTTCTGTCCTTGCTGTAGTGTGGAGGGTCTCCATGCCATTGTGGTCACTGACAGAGATGGTGTTCCGGTAATCAAAGGTAATGATTTAACTTAACTGCAGTATTCATTCCATACATTATTTTTAAAGAGGGAGCTGAGGTGGGTTGTTCTGACTAAACAACAGTATTGTGAAGATGACGTCAAGGACATGTGCTCCATGGTATCACTTTGGTGCCAATTCGGTTGTGTGCTCGAGCGACATGGGGGGTGGGATTTCGAGATCTCATAGGCCCTAAGGTACTTTCTTTACAGACTACACACCTATTAGGATGTAATGGCCATATGAATCCAGACTCCTTGTTTGTTCATCTCCTCTAGTTGCCAATGACAACGCTCCAGAGTACGCCCTGCGGCCGGGCTTCCTGTCCACGTTTGCCCTGGCCACCGACCAGGGCAGCAAACTGGGCCTGTCCAAAAACAAGAGCATCATATGCTACTACAACACCTATCAGGTGGGACATCACACCCTCTTTTACACACACACACACACACACACACACACACACACACACACACACACACACACACACACACACACACACATCCACCCCTCAAAATAACTACTGCAAGACATATGGCTCTTCTGCTGTTCAGAGGATGAACACACATGATGCAGTAAATAACATGTATGGTACAACCTGTAGACATCTACTTGGTTGTACCACAATGTTAATGGCAGGTAGGAGTTTGTTTGTTTTGTTTGTGCTGTTATGTGTGATCTGTAAGACTGGCACTCTCACTTGCTGCCTTTTCCAAATACATCTCCCTACTTCACCACCAGGGGGCCTATATGCACTGCACAGATCAGAGCCATAGGCACAGATGTTTGCATGTGATCTCAGCAAGTTTTACACAAACAACAGCAATGGTAGAGCACTTTTACATATACGAACCATACTGTACAAAGCAACTAGCTACCAACCCAAACACATACACACAGCATAGTGGTGTTTCGTGAGAAGAATTGATGCACTTATAGGCTTGTACACTTGTAAGTTGATTCCGAACCTAGAGTAGGAATCATCCTAATGCTGTGATGATAATATTACTCGTCACTTACTTCAAGTTCATTCATCAGCAGGACCGGTGATTCAATGAGGTAAAACGGTTTGATTCCGGCCCGGGACCTTTGCCAATCCCTCACCATATGTCTCTTTCCATTAGTTTCCTGCCACACTCTCAAAACGGTCTCAAATAATAGTATAAAAAGCCAAAAATATATTCAATAATACAGTAATAATAAAAAGGTTCACTCAAAAGTTGTTACCTTTGGTAGACAGTCTAGGGACATTCATAATATAATTTGATTTAGTAACATTTTGTAAAACTAGAGTTTTGCGACAGTGACCTGACCACCTATTCATTCTCTTTGTTCCAGATTGTGCAGTTTAATCGTTTGCCCCTGGTCATCAGCTTCATCGCAAGCAGCAATGCCAACACAGGTAATGCCATCTTTAAAAGCTGTAACTTTCAAGGGTGCCGTGGCCCAATGGGCTAAGGCGGAAAGAGTAGAGGTCCTGATGAAGACCCTGAGTGTGCAGACTTCTACTCTTTCCACTGGGCTCAAATCTGACCAGAGCTCGTTTCTCAAATTAATCCTTCACCGTCTCTCTCTCTACCTACTTTCTTGTCTCAGACTCACACTATCATATCAACAAAGGCATTTTTAAAAAGCTGTACTTTCATCAGATGCCACACACATTTTAGGAAATGTACCTTACATTACATTTGGTGCACTTACGCATTTAGCTCATTCCCAAAATTGAATATGAATGCTAGTGTATCCCAGGTATGTGGTGATACACTAGTGACACAGTGTAGTGAAGGCAGTTACCACAACATGGAAATCCTGTTTTTCTGTTGTGTAAATGTCAGTGTTTTGTACCTTGTGTGCAGGGCTGATCATCAGTCTGGAAAAGGAGCTTGGTCCCCTGATTGAAGATCTGAGGCAAGTTGTGGAGGTTGCGTAAGATGGATCCCCACAAAAGCAGCCCCATTATTCCCAATGCATCTGCACATCTGCATTGGTTTATGGACAGTACGCACAAATGAAACTGTGGAGGACATCAATGGAGTTCTCTTTCTCCTGCGTACATACACACATGCACACACCCCAACACCAACATGCACACACACACACCCCAACATAATCATATACACACACACACAAACATGTGGGCTATGGCCTCTAGTGTCTGTCTGAAAGTCTTTGATGCTGTATGTCTTTTTCCTTTTGAATGTAACCTGCTCTGCTTGTGTTTTGTGTTCTTCTAATAATAAAAAGATCTTCTTTTGGCGTATATTCTGTACACGTGCTTTTGCTCCCTGACCAAGGACATTCCACAAACATAGGTGCACTCACCCCTTAAATCGTTCAGATTTAGTTAAAAATGTGTACAGATTTGTTATTCCCTGCGTTCATGATGCCACAGAAATGATCAAAACTGAGCATTGATGCAGCGTGCTTTTGCACATGACACATTTCTAACCAGAATTAATTGTAATCTTTCAGTCCACCTTGCAGATTTGATCATTTCTGACATAATGAACATACACATGCAGAGTTTAAACTGGGTTGGCTATCAGCACTCCAGAACGCTCTTTATCATTTTGGAAATACATTTTCATGTGGCCACCAGAACTAAAACTCCCTGGTGCAGTATTTACAGCAGGGGTGTCAAACTCAAATTGACTGAGGGCCAAAATCTAAATCTGGAACAAAGCCGCGGGCCGAACTCCACAATTATTTTTAAAAATTGACAAAAATTGTGCATGCATGCACTTCATACTCATAGTTAAATTCTACATACACTCTTTCTCATCATATTTGTTAGTTCAAATGTGTCTACACATCCTGTGACATAGCATATTTCGTGTTCAAGTCATATTATGCTATAAATTGATGGTGTATGTGGGCCAACTGAAATAGACATTTGAAATGATCTCGCGGGCCAAATAAAATGGCTCCGCGGGCCAAATTTGGCCCCCGGGCCTGAGTTTGACATCCCTGATTTATAGTAATACATGTACGTATGAGTGAGATATTTATTTGTGACCAAAGTGCTTTCAAAGGCCAATCCAGCCTCTCTTAATCTATACATGGGAGCACAAAGCAGAAGCCACTTACTCTGATCTGTTGTCTCTTCACACTTTATTTCAATCTTACAGTATAATGTTTACTGCAGTGCAAACACATCTGTAAATCTAGGCTGCTCATAGGGCACATTTGGTCATGCGTCATACAAACCCACAGACATGGCTTTCACACAAGCCACCAAATGGCAATAAAAAGAAACTGGGAGACCTAGTTGTCAATATCATTGGTTCACATGGAATACAGCAGTATTTGGTCTATACAGTATGTCATCAGAGCGACTGACAGCATTGGTCAGGCCTGGGACAAAGTCATCTGAAAGAGCCTCCCACGCAATACATAAAATGTAAATGTAAACCCAATCCTCACCCTGGGCCCGGGACAACACACCCGTCCGTCCTCCCCTGTCGTCTGCCCTGTATGTCATCACAAAGTGTACAGCTGTAGAGATCACCCCATGTAGCTGCACTACCACAGCAGCAGGCCCATCTAAAGTCGTCACATGTTTCCATTCCCCCCATCACTGGGGCTAGAAATGGCACTTGTTCTAGTCAGTCTTAATAAGCATGGAATTGGGTCTGCTGTAGCTGCATTACGTAAGTGCTGTCTCTTGCACAACCAGATTAGCTTGTGAACACTTCAATAACATTACTAGCACAACTGGAAAAAGAATATTACAATTTCATTCCAAAAGCGTAGCAGCACACCATATACATTCAGCAGTCAATATCCCTATTATATATTCCACTATAGCCCTTTTCCATCAAATATTAAGTCGCTTCAGAATTGGATGGAAAAAGAACTATGGGTGTTCCATGTCAACTGTGACAGTCACAGCAGCAGCATACAGTATATACAATCCAACAAAAAGCAATTATTGTACCTTATGCAGTTACAAATAAACATGAAGTCAGCTGAGCTGTGCATGTGAGCCGTGGCAATCTACAGTTACAGTGCATTAGGCATGCCTAGACCATGGGGACCTTTGAAGTTAAACGGTGATCTCAATTTCCTCAAACCAAACCTTCAGAGTTTGATTTGATGATGGTGTAATGAGGCTTAAAACTACAGCTGTGTGTTTTTTCCTCATATCCACAAGAGAAAAGTACTACCGGTACTACAAAATTCCACGTCGCAGCAAATGTACTAGTACAGACACAGTTCTGCTAAATTAGCTACTAGTGCCTACATATCTCCTCATGGTAACAACTTGTAGCAAGTCCCTGGGGTGATCTTGGACAGTGTGTTTTGTTTTCTTTGTCACATTTGAGCATTCAGATATACATCATGTTCCTCATCAGATACAGTGTAGGCTATATCTCATGTTGCTCCGTATTATCAGTGCAAAGATGTCACTGGGATAGCTCTGCAACACAGACATCTCGCTCAACCAGTTGGTGCTGTTCAGAGCCAGACATTCGATGAAAACAGCAATGACACAGCGGTCATGGCTTTTCATGTCATACAAGTACGGTCTGTTAAAAAGAACAAACTGTAGGTCAAATCTGTATCATTACATAAATTAATATGCGTCTCTTCCGAGCGACAAAACATGGTCTTAGTTCACACCACCACACAGGCCACCTTCACCTATGTTACAAAGACTAGTGTCTGAACTTTCTGTACAAATACTCTTATTGCTAATTAAAAGGACTACACGGTGGGTGACAGTCAGGTCAAGAGCAGGTCCATCCCACCCAGCCCCATCCCTACACACAGGGCAGGACTGCGGCCAAAAAAACAGTGTGTTCATTTTCCATTTAGACTGGCCCCTCACCCAATATTTAGGTAAATATAAGATCAAAGGCCATCAAAAACATGTACCCCTCAATATGGCTAATATTATACTTGTGTATAGCCATGTCATCCACCGTGGCTGTCGGAGGGACAGCCCAGAAACCTCAGCGGCCCACCGGGCTATGCCCAGTTGCTAGTCCAGCCATGACTACACAGCCAAAGGTGCTGTAACACATGAACATAAAAATACATGGAAGCAATTAGCATTGGCATACATACACTATACATTTCTAATAGTACTAATGCTTTATGTGCTTTTATTATGAGGCAAGACATTTTAGTCTCAGGACAACATAGGTGCCATAAAGTCTACGTAACATCCAGCCGTCACTTTATTTACGCTTTGACGGCCTACTGATGAACACTTGACACTTATCTGTGGTCTGTGCTGTGACTAAACCATAATTGCTTCTTCCAAGGTCCAGATCAAAACACCTTTTAAGAGTTATGGCACATATTGCACGATATGCGTTTGGAATGGGGAAAAATAAGTCACTTCTACTGTACTGGAAAACAAATGATAAAATGTCATCAGGTACAGGTATATTTTTTTCCATTTTGTCCCAGTCCTCCAATAATAGGTTGTGTGACATTTTTCTGTGACATGCACAAGGAAGTAGCTGGGAGACAAAATACTGTAAACAGTGACCTAATGGAATGCACCCGTCCCTCCATCTCACTCTCCCCTCCCTTCTGTAGGTCGCAAACAAACACGGGCTCAGTACACATTCCTAAATGCATGTGACACAGTTTTCACAGCCTTATGTCGTTTAACTGTTTGCTTGAGGAGGAGCAGCAGCAGTCCGATTGTTCTTCCGTTTCTTTCCATTCTTCCCTTCATCATCTGCCTTTCCTTATCTGGGACTGTAGAGGAGGAAGAAGAGCATACATATATTATAAAATAAATATTAGATCATGAGGAACACTATAATTACACAAGGATAAAATTATATATATCCTTGACAGTAAATATTTACTTAAACTAATGTTTGTCTAATGTTTGTGCCAGTGTACAAAGAAAGCTTTAAGACTTACAAGCTTCCAGCGCAAGATCTTGATCCACTCATCAGCCTCCACGCCTGTCCGTGCACACAGGTAAAAGGTACGCTCAGGGAACACCAGACTGAGGAGAGAGAGAGAGAGAGAGAGAGAGAGAGAGAGAGAGAGAGAGAGAGAGAGAGAGAGAGAGAGAGAGAGAGAGAGTTCAGAAAAGGTGGAGAGGGAAGTGAGAGAGAAAAAAAGAAAAATCGTGGTCAGAACAAACTAATGCTAATGAAAGGATATTTTGGGGGGTTTGGGGTGTCAAAAAAGACGACAGCTGGGAGGGTGAGAGGGGAGTGAGTGTAATATTCAGCCAGGGCCGCCGCTAGCAGAGTAAGCAGAGCGCTTAGGGCCTCAACCACTTTGCCCCCAAAATTGGGGCCTCCTAAATTGAGATTGAGTAAAAATGTTTTATTATTATTGTCATTATTATTTAATTATGAGTGGGGCCTCCTGACCATTAATGCTTAGGGCCTCCACCCTTAGCAGCTGCCCTGTAGTGAGATGAGTGCAGTTGGGGTGTTACAGTTGGATGGGGAGGTTGAGGTTTCAGCCTTTCAAATGTTCCACTGATGGCGTTTCTGTTTCAGTCCGTCTCCTCTCTAACTTCCTCATTTTACATACGTACGTACATTCACATTCTCACAACAGGAAATCAGCATCCACCCAAAATCACACTGAATTACACGTCACATTACGCCCCCCCCCTCTCTCTCACACACACACACACACACACACACACACACACACACACACACACACACACACACACACACACACACACACACACACACACACACACACACGTCAGATTCACGATACGACAGCAGGCAGATGCCAGACTGTGATTACATATAGTTCATATTACATATAGTAGATTCACATCCTCAGAACATACACGCACCCAGGCACACACGCACGCACGCACGCACGTACGTACGCCTGACTCACACTGACCCATTACCCACATCTGTACGATGTGCTCTCTCTTCCCCACGATTCAGCAGAATTTAATGAAAGCTCACCAAAAACAGTTAACTCTCTCTCGACTGTAGTCAAACTGCACCGCAGAGCAGGCCGTTAGGTCCAGTGTCCTTATGGGCTCTGCAAACTGAAATAGTGCATGAAATCAAGAGGACGATTGTACTGCACTGTACATGTATACAATACATTTTCAGTGTTTACAACACTTAGAAAGTAGGATGAACACTATGGGTGTTATTAGACTTTAAGTCTTGAGTTAACGCACAATTTACATACTGTGTACAAATGGAACACAGCTATCAGGGATTTCCTTTGGATAAAAAGTAACTGGGAAAAAAATAAAAATGATAAGTAAAAAGAACCCTCATAGTTACATACAAACTACACATTGTACACAGTCATGAACAAAGTGTGCTGTTCCGCCAGTGGAATGCTGCAATAGTCATTGAAATGTCTTCACTATCATAGTACTATACTATTACAACATTACACAGATGATACATTATGACTTGGTCCTTGTCATTCTGGGTACAAATCGTAATTTACAACAGGGCCCATGTCTACGCAGAAAGAAAAACAACTGAACCAGAAAACAGACAATGAATGAAATGTACCATTTTGTCCTTGAAGTACTTCAGTTCATATCTGTTTAGTGTGAACCAGCGCTGTTTCCAGGTCTGTGAGGGAAGAACATGGTTATAACTTATCAGACATCTTCAAAGGGTGAGCCATTTATATGCTCCATGATTACAGTACACAAACAAGTTTGTTGACACTAAACAATAGAAAGAATCCAGGTCTGTGCAGACCATTGCTGTTGACATGATAGTTCACACACCACATACACATAACCTAAAACTGGTATTTAAGTTGACTTGAAGGAGGCAGAGGCCTTCATTTCTCAGTGTTGTGAGTATAACTATATTAGAAATACTGCAGCAGAGGCTTAGCTCCGACCAGGGGCGAGTTTAGGCTATTTTTAGTGGGGCCACGGCCCCACCGTGACTTGGCTCGGCCCCACTAGCTCAGGAGCCTTTTAAAATATTATTTGTGAATTGTATTGGAAATTAATGCAATTGCGCAGTCGCTTTGCCCCTGCGCAATATTCTGCTGCGACTGCCCCGTCTGGCAACCCTGTGTATGAACTTCAAGAAAGGTCTTGTGACGAGTCTGCTACACCTCTTCTGATTGGTTTGCATCTTCATGCAACTGTTTGCCGCCAGAGTTGTGTTCAGTTATGATTTTTGCGAAAGTAGTTTCTGGATTTATCATGCAGCCGAGGCAGAACCCAAATCCGCGCATATTCTTGTGATGAGAAGGTATGATGCACACTACACACAATAAAGTGGTGTAGGCTACTGTAGTGCTATGTGCAGACTATGATAGCATTGATTGTCATCATAACTGACATAATTTTGTAAGCTGGTAAAAAAGTGTTGCGATGAAAGACCATTAAAATCGTCCATTATTAGGTTGTGGATATCCGTGAAACATGCTTAACATAGGTAGCGGTGGCTAAGATTTTGTCAGGTGGTGCCTTGCGACGCACAATAGCCTACTTTCACTTTCGCCAGTGTTATGGGGCTCTCTGTTGACCACTTCATGCAAGGTGAGTCAGTCAGAATCACAAAAGCTTGAGGTAGCAAGATAACGGAAAGGGGAGTCAAATACAGATTGAATACAATGCGTAATCAACCTATACTAGGCCTGCTGTGGAAACCATGCCGTTTCTTTACAAATGTATCAGAAAAAAAATCAGAGTACAAATGATGAGGACATAGTGCTAAATTGGGGTTGTTACTACTAATAGCCTACTACGCTACCATCGGGACAGTCAAAATTCTGCCTGGCAGCGTTTAGAAGTTGTGACTCGAGGGAATGAAACATGCTTCAGCCTTGGAATAGCGAACAGCAGGCAAATCTCGGCTGAAAATTATATTACGGCGAGTCACCATTACATTGATAGTCAAGGTTCGCCCATATGCAGGGGAGGTTTTGGTGATGCTGTAATTGTGATGTGAGAATGCAGGCTCTCCAACTTCTCACTTAGCCTACTGATTTTAATGATTGGGAACTGTGTGAAGTGTATTGTTATTGTTATTGGAACATACTGGCTCGGAATGAGGAGTGACGTTGGTGCCCGCGCTCTCAATCACATAAGAACTATGACAACCATTAGGGTGCATATATGACACACAGTAGGCTACCAATCACAAGGATTACCTATGTAGGTAATGTAAGTTAGATTTTGTGGGGGGAAATGTATGTCATGATTGTGGGTAGTCCTTCATTGAGTGAACTGTTATTTAAAATTGAAAGCCTTTTGAAAACGAAATCTCAAATCTGAAATAGAAATGGAGAAATAGAAATGCTCTGTCAGGTACCTCTGTCAGGTACCACTGTCAGCACCAGGGGCCAGGCCCCCCTAAAGATCAAAAGCTAAAACCGCCCCTGGCTCCGACTAGCTCTATTGCTGAGGTGAGGAAGGGAAGTTGAGCTCTTGCCTGATTTAAACTCATCAACACTATATGCCACGCTAGAAATGAGACTGCATCAATCAGTTGAGTGTTTGGGTCTTATGAAAGCATTTTCATCATTACCTTTATGAACGCCCCCTGCTTCACAAGGTAGCCTTCCTTGGTGCCCAGCTGTAAAAGACCAGGGGGAGGGATCAATCACTCAAACAAGCAGAAATAGGAACAAAGACGACACCAACAATAAGGTGAAGTTCAGACAACGTCTTTGTCGACACTTTAAAAAAAAAAATCATCTCTGATACAGAAACAAAACAGACGTGTTTGGGAAAAAGCAAGGGAAAGAAAGTGAGAGTGAGAGAATAAGAAAAAGAGAGATAGTGCGAGTAAAAAAGCAGAAAATGTGCGCACATCAGTGCTGGACAAATACTGGACGATACTTATAAATAATAAATATCGGCAACACTTCTGTGCTCCCAAATATTTAATGGCACAACGTTTAGGTCCAAACAGTGTTGCGGACATTTATTATTATTAGATAGTAAGAGTGAGACAGAGAAAAGACCCCGGGGGGTTGACTTACTGCTTGGGCGGTGGGGACCAGGTCAGAGTGTCTTCGTCCTGACTGCATGGCCGTGTGCACACACACCGACTCGTAGATGGACGGTTCCTCCACCTGTCGAGGGTATGGGTGCTTCAACACCACCAGGTTCCCTGTGTGATCAATAGGAAGAGGAGGTTGGAGGAAAGAGAGGAAGTCACCAATGTACACATACACAGTCATCACCAGTTGTATTGTGGGACACACAAATGTAAAAAAGTAAGTCGCCCAGCTGCCTTAAGTTTGTAAGTTAACTTGACTTGAGAAATCCTTGAGTTGAGTTAACTTACAAAATTAAGGCAGCAGGGCACTTACCTTTTTACGTTTAACTGGCTGCAAAGTTTTACAGTGCAGTATGACCGTGCAGCACAATGTGTGACAGTGTCTGAATGGGAGGAAGTTCATACTGTATGTGGATGAGGGGGAGAACATACAGTAACATTTTGCACTGATCTGAGCATATATGGCCCAACCATGGCTGGATTGGTCATATGGTATACAGGACATTTGCCAGGTGGACTGTTGATGATTTTGGCCTGGACCTCCCCTCAATGTAGTGGTATCAGTCCTCATGCTGTTATAGCAGGCCTCTCCAAGATAGTCAGTTATAAATTAAGCAGTCTGTTAATCTGTTGCGGTCAAAATAGCTCATATTAGATGACTAACATTTTTTGTCACAGGCTTCTCTGTCTCTCTCAATGCTTGGTGAGAGAGTTGAACACTCAGAGAGTTGAGTTAGACACTATTTTAGAGCCTAGATGGCGTCACAGTGTTAATTCAACACTTACAGAGTTCAACTTCAACACTAAAATCGAGTGGGAACAGAATAGTGTTGAATTGACACGGCAACTTACTGTGTACACACTCTACTCTAAACACAGATCATGTAACGCGGAGAGAGTAACACACCCTCAAATTCAAAGACAACGCATGTCTGACTGCCAAATTGCTCCTGTCCAGGAACGTGTAGGTAGAAATACCTAGTGCTTATTTTCTCATTTGTATGCACCCAAAGACATAATTAGCTTGGAGTTCAGTACATCCACCTCTCCAACTGGTATATACCTGTACATGGTTCACAAAAAAGTTAAGGGATATTTGGCTAAAAATATATGCGTAGGTGAAGAAGTTGAAAGAGAATTTGTGTTAAGTAACAGCTACCATACGGTACTGTACTGTGAGCTTAAAGTTGAGGTCGAAGACGAGGACTTGTGAAAGGCTATTTTTTTAGGTTCATCCAACAGTGCTTCCCAAGTGCAGTACCTGATTCGCTGCCCAGCAGGGGCTGGTTGGCCATGTGGCTGGTGAACTCCAGTAGGGATGGGAACTCGTTGAAGCCAAAAGAGTATCTGCCACAGATCCGCCGGACATGGAAATGCTTGACTGAATCCTTAGCCCTGAGGGAGCACAGAAACACAGAGGGTTTAATAACAACAACTGGATGCTCTGGTGCAACCGCGCTAATATGCACATACCATATACGTAGTACGTACAGGGTCAAAATTACCCATGGGGACCCAGATTCCAATCTGATCTCATCTCTCTCTCTCTCTCTCCCAATACTTTCCTACAGCTCTTCACTGTCCTATCCCCAATCCCTCCATAAAACAAAAACAACAACATAATGTTATTAATTCATTACCTCAGCCAAGGTTTAAACAAGTGGGAGAGAGAGATGGGGTACGGGTGGGAAATTACCCAGGATAGATTCAAACCTGGTTCCCCCCATGGGCAGGCCTTTTATGAACAGGTCCATTAGCATGCTGAACCAAAGAACCCCCAAAATCACCATCATAATAGTAACACATCCTTATAACCACAGAGACATTTTGCCTCAGACAAAACAAAACAAACCAGAAACTCTCTGATGTGGAGAGAGGAAGAGACCCATTGTGCACCTCCCCTCCTACACTGTACACACAGATCTGAGATTCTATCTCTACCTGCTGTTACAGTGCTGCTTGGAACCAACTTGAAAGCAATACGATACAATACAATATGTATTTATAACAAACCAGTCCCCTTCAGAATGGCCAGGATCTCGGAAAGGACTGGGAAAAAAACCTGCAACATTGTGTAGGCTACTGACCAGTCAAGGGTAGCGTGAGCAATACAACTGCATGTTAAAATTGACACGATTGATCCTGTGTAGGCTAATAATAGACGGTGGGCTAGATTTCGTAGCTCCTTTAGAAAACGAGTTTCGTTCTCACTCTCGAGTGGCAACTTGATTTTTCTAATATGACCTCCTGACAATACGTAAAGCAATGTTCTGGCTGTTGCCACGTTGAAAAGTTGCACGTTGATATTAAAAAAATAACGAAAATAAAAAAGACTGGGGGTGACGTCACATAATGCACAGTCAATGGGAAGTCTCCGCCCCTCAAAGTTGAAAAGGGAATATTTATCCGCATATCGGGCTTTTTTCATAGCAGATAATTCACCTAATCATTGAAACAACGTAGGCATTTCATTCCTGACCATGTTCCTGTTACTGGAAAAAATAGCACAGCTTGCATTTCTTTACTGACACGTAGTTTTTTTTTTTGCGAATTGATCTACCCCCGTCACCTCATTGCTCTATTGCTTTGAGGGAACAGACCTGTCCTCTTTTTGACATGTATCTCTCGCTGCCCAATGATGGTCAGACAGTCGAACACTAACAGCAAAAAAGAGCACTTCTGAAAGTTTGAGGAAAATATATTTTTTGGCATGTACACCACAAGTGAGCCCACTTACCCCCCAACTTGTAACTTTTTGCCATGAAATCTGACGGTTCCGGGTAGCATGCACGCGCTAGTTGTATTCTGCCTCGTTGACTTTGCATTGACGTGATGTCACTCGGTCAGCTAGTTTTTGTTGTCATTTTTATAAATCAATGTGCAAGTTTTGAGGATGGCAACAGCCAAAATATTGATTAATGGGTTGTCAGGGGGTTATGTAAGCAAAAATAAAGTTGCCACTCGTTAACACCAACGAACTGACAAGATATGAGACTGGGCCCACCACCTATAAGCCTTTTATGATACTTAATATAGTTCAAGACCAAATATGCAGAAACCAAGAAACCAAATCAGTAATGGGATGTTACCAACAGTACTGGTCCAAGATATTATGAACTCATACTAAAGGGAAAAATGAAGGACTGTGATAGGGTCTGTCTGTACATTTTTATAACATTTAATCTAAACTTATAACCAGTTTAGAACAAATAACAGGTACATAAGTTGGAATAGTTAAAAACTAACCCCACTTAGCATTTGCACCTGATGTATATTTCCTGTGCACTTCGTATAACAGGTGTTGTATGCTATGATTATGTCCCCGGTTGTAAGCCAAATGTAATGCAATCTAGTGAACAGATGCGAGACAGGATGAGGAAAATGCATTCAAATAATAATGCGCTACATTCAAATAAATGTAATTATTCATTTTGATGATGCAAAGCGTGCAAAAAGACTGCTATTCTAAAATAGAAGAAAAGAGAAGCGAAAAGCAGAAGCTCAAAAGATATCAAACGAAAGACGTAGAAGAAGTGGGCTATGCTTCTCCATCAAACACCTCCATCGGAAAACAAGCTTGCCTCTTTCCAAGTCTGGTTACAACACTCCCTTGCTCTCACTACCAATGCTCCCTTTTTGCACTAAAACAATTATTTTCCCTAGTCATTTTCTTAATTTATTGATCAAATGAACATGATATAAGTGTTCCGTTTTGTAGATACTTTTTGTAACGAAAATGCTGACCTCTCAGCCAGGAGATACTGAAATTCCAAAACTGCCATCAGCAAAAGCTAGCTTTTTTCCATTACACAATTCTATGCAAAATCTTGTAACTCTCCACACCAGTAAAAAAATACTTCATAATTGTGATCAAGATAATCATCATCATCATCAAGTAATGACTTGAATATCTCTATATTGGCTAACATAACACTTGTGGTAAACATTGTAAACAATAAACGAGAATATTGTTCTGCTCTAGATGTTTAGAGAAATAAGCAGGTGCAGGGTGAGAGCAGGTTCAAACACTGAGTGAGACATAAGGTCAAGTACAAGGAGTTTTTTTTGGTCAGAGTAGAGAAGAGCAAACGTTTCAGGTTTCTGCCATCATCAGTGCTCTCTGTGCTGCTCACCAAACATTGTAAACAAACAACAAACACTCAGCCCATGCACTCAGGTCCCATGCACTCAGCAGTATATCCACAGTAGCCTATCCACTTCCTGAGTGCCTGGTGCTTTGTTGATTGCGGATTTCCCAACCCCAAGTTCATCACTTTGGACCATTTTTTGTTGTTGTTTAAGCTACACCTGAGTGCCAGGTGGATTTCTCTTTTTATTGTTAACAAACATGTGATGTGATGGAGTGCATGAATGTGCTGCCAGACCTGACAGAGAGGGCAAAGCACTCAGGCCCCTTCTGACTCGTCCTGAGGAGGAAACTGCCATCCACCCCATTAGACAGGAGCAGAGTCTCAGCTGCGTGCCGAGACAGATCAAAATGATACCAGCTGCAACAGAGAGAGAGAGAGAGAGAGAGAGAGAGAGAGAGAGAGAGAGAGAGAGAGAGAGAGAGAGAGAGAGAGAGAGAGAGAGAGAGAGAGAGAGATGGGTCAGGGTCAAAATGATACCAGAGTAAAAAGACAGGTCAAAATGATACCAGCTGACACACACACACACACACACACACACACACACACACACACACACACACACACACACACACACACACACACACACACACACACACACACACACACACGTCAGAAAAATGGTACAACACAGAGACGGGTATGATAACACAGACTGAGGCAGAGCTACAATTTCACACAGAGCTACAATTTCAAGTGAGACCAGAGTATGGCAATACTGTTCAAAATGAATTCCAAAAGTATATTGCATGCACATATCATCAGGATGTCGTTACTCATATTTCCTGCTGGTAGCCTGAGTGGACTGTATGATCACATAGACTGTGGTATTGCATAAAAATCATTGCTTATTCATTATAGGTCTAGGGTTCAGTGTGTACTCTTCTCTGTCTATTCTGTAATCTGGAGCTTGAGTTTAATAAGGTAAATGGAATTCAAGTTTAGAACTTCTCCTTTGTATCTGAGTGATAACAATGCCCAATGAAACTCAGCATCACAATTTCCTTCCCTTATCTTCACCAGATGGCTGCACAAGACAAATACAAACGCCCACCTGATGATGAAGAGTGACAAAACTAGCTTTCTGGAATACCTGTGGGCTCTGGATCAACTCCAGTCTATCATGACTCAATGACATCTAAGTTCAAGTTCAATATTTTTAAATTCACATACAAGAATTTGAGTGAGTCTTCATATTGAATTTATTCCCCACACTCCATTATTTATTGACTATATTAAACGTTATTATTTAGCTACACACTAATGCAAGAAGATAACAACTCTTGCGCTGTAGGCGGTGCCTATTCATTTCACATAGGCTTAAAGGGACAGTTTGGTTAATTTCAACATGCAGTTGTATTGCTCACGCTACCCTTGACTTGTCAGTAACTGGTGATGCCACATTTTTCGGCTCAGCCCTTTCCGAGATATGAGCAATTCTAATGGGGGCAGCGTTTGTTTACATTTTTAAAAAATGAAATATAGGCCAACTCCAAATATTTTCCCAAAAGGTACTGCTGTTTGCTAGTTGTCTGCTGATGTTTTATAACCTTTTGGATGTTTTTGGGAATAAATAAAAATGTTTTTTTGAAATGTAAACAAAGAGCTGCCCCCATTACAATGACCAGGATCTCGGAAACGGCTGAAGAAGAAGAAAAAAAAAATCTCAGGCACTGACAAGTCCAGGGTAGTGTGAGCATTACAACTGCATGTTGAAATTGACCAAACTGTCCCTTTAATAGGCCTAATGAATGTAGTCAAATTGGGCCATCAGGCAAGGCCGAAGAATCAGGGGCCAGAAATAAATTAAGTTTGCATTTACTTTTCAATTTTAAAATAGGCTGTCATTTTAATTTTCATTCGGACAGACCAGTCACTTTCTTAACAGTCTTGCCCTGTGCACATGTCAAGTCCTAAGCTACAGCTAAATCCGCCACTGACTGGAAATGGTGATCCAAGTTTCAATAACCGGTTTCTCCAAAACACCACATCCTGCCAACGAAACAAGTCAGGGCTCAGTAGGCCTTGAGCCAGAGGAAACAGTCCAAAATCATGACAGCAGAAAGTAATTCAAGTAGACTGTAAACTAGGCTCACTACTATACTAGTATTAGCTTCCTTCGCACAAAATTAGGTTATGATTAAGGTTTACCTGACAGCGTCCAGCTCGTCTATATTTTCACCGTCAGAGCGCGTGGAGCTGCACACACTCATCCTCGCGCTGCAGGTGTCCCCAGGACGCGCGCACACCATTGAACAGAAACACAAACTGAGACCCCTTGGTAAAAACGGTGCGTCGCCGTGACTTAAATAGGCTATATAAAGAAAGTACGTACACCCATGCCAGCGTAAACTCGTCTAATGCACTGTTTTCGAGTTACCATGTGTTAAAATGGGGAACTTCCAGGACCCGCCCACGAAAGTTTGTCCAAGTATGTAAATACTGAAAAGATGAGCCAATTGGCTTCATACAGCCTAGTTGGTGTGCGCTTTCAACACACAAAATAACATACTCGCTCGAAGAAAGGGATGATGTCTTTCACCGACTACTGTAGGCTATTTCTCCGGAAAAACAATTTTATATCAAGCTGACTAGACAGAGATAGCCTACAGGTGGAAAGAAGTGGAGCGTCCATGGATGCATCCAGTATGGGCTATCTATGCCATTATACCAAAATGCATTTTAGGTTAGGTTAGGCTAGGTTTTCAAAATTAGGCAGATGTTCTCAAAATATCTCAAGAATTCACTGACGTCTGAACAGACATTTCCAATAAAAAAAAATTGAAAAAGTAAAGAAAATGCCGTTTAAGTCATTTTGCAACGAAACTCAAATTTTAAATGGCTATTGAGGCAATGGGGAACCTTCAAGGAATACAAGCCAGCCTGCTGATCCTAATTGGATCTCTTCAGACAAGCGCCGCCAGAAATGTAGGGCCCCATGAAAGATTAGAATTTTGGGCGAGATTGGAAGGAGGACACATGAACGACCCCAATATATCATGGTTGAGATATAAAATTCATACATGATGCTCAATTATCATTGTGACATTTTAAAAATGTCAAAGCAGAAAGTACGTTGTCATATAAACCATTAAAAATAAAGGAATATGAAAACTTTTAGTGTTTTCCTATAACTCAATTTCCCACTCACTCAGTCAGTTTTAACATAACATAACAGGACAGTACATTTAAAAGGTACTAGACCAGCTTAACCGATATTAAAAGTTTATTGGATTCGACAGCTGTATTTGTTTTGGTTGACTGGCTTGGTTGGTACATACATGCAGTAGTAGATGGTGGAAGGGAAGTACAGCATTTGGGTTGATACAAGGAGTGCATTCCAATATGCGGACTCCCGTCCTCATTTTGGTGCTTGTGGCCTCACGTTTTGCTTCCGTGGAGAAAACAATTAAGTTTCCCTGCTGTCAGCCTAGTCACAATAACTTTTGGGGGACTACTCTTCATTCAAAATCTTGTTTGGAATTGAGCAAATTACATTAGAATTGAGCTTTTGCAAGATATTGAAATACAAATATGTTGTCAGTGAAGTCATCACAAGGCCACAAGGTCAGGAGGCAAGTGAGCAAGGGAGGACGGGAGTCAGAATATTGGAATCCACTCTCGGAGTCATCTTCACCACATATACCACTAGGTGGCACTGTAAACATTTTAATTGCACAGGCATTAATTGCACAGCATTATAAAAAACTAGATGTACAAAATACAAACACAACGACACTCAAACACCTTCAACAACAAATGTAACCAGAGCATGACCGTAGTAGGGTTTGGATTTTTTTGTTTTTTTGGATGTTAAACTGTCTAACAGTTGTTAACTTCAAAGCCAACATTGTCCAATCCCTCAGTAAAGAGTTTGGTCATTCTCCTTCATTTCCCCAACTAACTCTCACTCATACATCTTCAATTAACTTAATCAAGGCCAATAAAACTTAAAAATAATAATAATAATTTAAATTCACAGGCGTACCACCACCTAGTCCTATGGCTCCAAATGTCAGGTCACAAGGCATTAGAGGGATCATTTACAGCATTCTCCCCTCTAAACCCACGTACAGTAGTAAGGAACACTTGCTTTTTTCACTTCTTCGTTGGATGCACTTCTCCAAAGGCTTCTTCAAAAGGCCTACAAGTACACTAAGGCATGCAATGCAAGAGTCAATGAGTGCAGAATGTTCTCTCTCTCTCTCTCCCTTGACATCATCACAGCCTAGTACCATCTCCTTGAAACCCAGCTGATCTGGCAGACCGCCCGTGCTGTCGGCTCCTTCTCACAGGACAATAGCTGCACTGTTTCTCTGGCTCAGAGACCTCCGAGCCCTTGGAACCATTTGTTGGACAGTCACGGCCCCTTGTTTATGTTGGGGTTGGTGTCTGGTATCATGCCCCATCACCATCAGCAGCACCACTCCCCTGATCAAGTGAGCACAGAGCTGGGCTGTGGGTAGTCGTGCGTGGGGTGAGGGTGACGGTGGTGGAGCTTAGGGCTGAGGCTGGGGCCCGGGCTGGGAGGGTCTGCGTTGATGCTGAGGTTGGGAGGCCGGCGCAATGGTACTGTGGGACTGGTTTGAAGCTTGGAGGCCGAGCGATGGCGCAGGCGGTCCTGCCACTGGCTGACACCAGCGTTGTACTCCAAGGGGTGGAGCCGGTCCATAAGCCCCGCCCTCACCGTGTCCGACGGACGGATGGTGTTGCAGAGGGCACGCACCAGCATTCTAACATACAGTAGAAGAGGGAGGGATGGGGAGAAAATGGCAGAACATGCATCACAAGGATACACATTGTACAAATCCAGAATATATATTTTGTGTATTTCTTTTATTGCAAATGTGTTTTAGGTCTGTCTGCATGTGAGTGTGTGTGTGTGTGTGTGTGTGTGTGTGTGTGTGTGTGTGTGTGTGTGTGTGTGTGTGTGTGTGTGTGTTTGCATGCACAAGTAAATGTGTGTGTGTGTATGTGTGTGTGTGTGTGTGTGTGTGTGTGTGTGTGTGTGCGTATGTGTGTGTGTGTGTGTGTAGGTGTACAAACCTGGGCAAGAGGGCCAGCACTGTTGTGAGTGCACACACACAGTAGTAGAGCGGCTCGGACATGAAGCGGGTCTCGATGCCCAGCGGGTTGGTGGGGGAGTTACACGTGACACACACCACGCTGAACACCAGGCCGAAGGCATAGTAGAACACCGCACTGCCCAACAGCACCAGACCATGAAGCCACGTCTGCAACATACAGAACATACAAACGCAAAACTATTATATTCCACCTTCCACCTTTTAGAGTGTACATCACATAATAAACTGTGGTTGCATTAGGTACTCCTTACTAGGACTGTTAATAAGAAATATAAAAAGTTAATTATACTGACAGTTATAACCTTTTATGGACATTGCTCAAGCACATGACTCCCAACTCCTTTCTTATTGTGGATGTAAGTACCATCTAATATATACTCTCTATATATTCTGTGCATTCCACTGTGACTTCATGCGCTGCTACTGTGTCGAATTTGAATAATAAACAACCAAAAGGCATGTTGAAGGCATGATGAAGGCAATTGTGATTTGACGTTCTACTGCACAGTCCAAATCATGATAAAAAAATCTAGTACCACTGATATGATTATTTCTTTGCCCCATCACACATTCACATTGTTCACCATTGCATAACACACGGACATCATGAATTGGTTGGTGCATTACCATAAATACCTCCAGAATATCCCTAGACCACCCTGCTGCAGTGCCATTAAACATTTAAGTGAAGGCAACAACCGTCGCCCTAGTTCTCTCTGCAGCATGTGACCAGGCCAGACTGAGAGCTCCCCCAGTCATAGGCCAATCACGTACTACACATTACCCTGCATGTTAGCCAAGCCCTCAAAGGCTGCAGTGTAGCTGGCAGTTGGCAGAATGACTTGTGACACTGACATACAGTAACTTGTGGCCTGCCACATATTTCGTCATGGGATGCCATGATTGGCTGTAAATGAAGTAGGGGTGTAAATCACAGCCTTCATGGAGATACGATACGGTATTGATTTCTTTAAGCAGGGATTTGATTATTTTCAATACTTAAAGATGGCCTCTCAACGTCATTTAATTAATATTGCCGTGTTCCCAATTGTTATTGAATGTGTTACGCGTTGGTCCTGTTTTAAAAAAACGTTCTGGTTGCTTTGTTTCAAGACGTTTTTGCAAGCTGGCAAGGTGGCTTGTGGAGAAACGAGAGAGTGTTCCGTGTTTCTCGTGGAAATGCGTCTCTGATTGGCTCACTCCTCCTGCTCTCGAAGAAACGCGTCTCTGATTGGCTCAGTCCTCCAGGTCTTGGAGAGAATGTAATGGGAAACAGAGTCGCCACTTCCCCGGGTGGTACTGCACTATAGGGGCGCCAACGGAGGCGTGCAGGCTCCATTCAGGGCTGTGCTCTTTCGACAGCGACCCCTAGGCGAGCTGCAGGCACGGAGCAACCAGAGTGAGCAGGCTTTATGTATGAGGCTTTGTGCTGTGTGTGTACCTGAGAGTAGCAACCAGCTGATAGCTAAGCTAAGCTATGTTTCGGGCCACCAGACGTTGCTTGTTTTGAAAACAAGCAGAAAAAAATTACTCAACATGTTTTTAGATAAATGGGTCGATATAAACCTTTGTGGGCAACGCCTTCTTTCGACGTGACGAAACACAGAAAGGCTTTCGTGATTCGCTCGTTTCTCTGCCATATTTATGTAAATTGGGAAACACCGGGAAACACAGCCAGGAGAGTTGACGCACCGCTATGAGAGCCTTGCAAGTGAGTTTAACTTGGGGTGACCGTCCGATCTTCGAAAGGAGTGAGTAAAACTGAGTTTTATCGGAAGTTGGCCTTTAAGAATTCCCCACGCTACGATTCGATTCGACTTCATTCCATTTTTCCCAAGTCTTTTCCACTTCTATTATGTGATGGAGCTAGGGCTAGGTACAGGGGTCAGGGATTCGATTAATTTTGATACTTAAGAATGCCCCACGATACGATGCGATTAAATTAAATCGGCAGCCGTAGGATCGACGCATCGATACATTTCGATTATTTACGCCCCTAGAATGAAGTCCCATTTTGTCCTAAGCCCTTTTTGGGAAAGGGTGTCCTCTGCCTATTAAATCCTAAATATCTCGGCCTCCGAAGCACATACAAACATAAAATGAGTTACATTTAAAAGCAAGGACCCTCGTTTTGCCATAGAATGTGTTCATTCAGCTCTAACTTACACACATTTTTAATAAAATGGCTCAAATCTCAAAATCCTGAATGCAGCGTATATATGTTTCCAGGACACAATGGGTTAAGCAAAAGGACATCGTGATTGGTTGGACACAAAGCATGGGACTGCTCGGATGTCCAGGTAGGCTGTGTATCATACGTGGGGCGCTGTGATTGGCTGACTCACCAGTGTGCGGCTCTCGATGACCTGGTGCAGCAGGATGATGAGCAGGGCTGCGCTGTTGATGGGCGAGCCCAAGGAGAACACGCTGATGTCAGAGCCCGCGTAGGCCTGCAAACCAAACACATCCCAGTCAGACCTCACACACATCCAATTGCCTTTTAGTCAGGTGCAGGGTCAAAGTGCAAAATTCATGTAGGGTAAAGAAGAACCACACACCGGTAAGTTCCTTTTTTTTTTAATCCCTTTCGGCCGCCATTGGGGGCTGCCCCCTTACACAGGTGCCGTGATGTCACGAAAATAAAATGGGATTAAAAAAGGAGCTCATCTGTGTGTGGTTCTTCCTTACCCTTCTGGAAACCAAACACACAACAATACCAGATACAGATTAGACAAATGCTAAATGGTTCTCAAGGAGTTCCTACCTCCTTTAAGTTCTTCATCTGTACTAGTTTTTCACAGGTGTTCAAGTGTAAGAACGGGCAACAAAGGAATTTAAGAGAAAGGAGGGAATTTAAGCGGCCCCAAATCCACTTAGACCCACATTAGCAGCCAGTTAATTGGTTGGGCAAACACTGCTGAGGGAGCTTCAAATGGAAGTAGCACTACAACGTCATTCCTAGAAATCAGGAGAATGTGAGTGGGGCCCCTACCACTAAATATTTCCGGGTCATTTCATTGGGACAGACACATTCCAAAAGGATAACCCAAAGGATTTCAAAGCAACTAGGGTAGTGTGAGAAAACAAAGAGTCAGTGACTGAGCAAGTGAGTGAGTGGGAAACTGAGTTATGGGGAAACCGTTACTACATTAGGACATTAGACTTTGCTGAAGATTTTGTCTAAAGTGACTTAGCTATTTACAGGGTATTGGTTACAGTCCCGAGAGCAATGTGGGGTTAGGTGCCTTGCTCAAGGGCACTTCAGCTATGGACAGAGGTGTGGGGAGAGGTAAGGGTGGCACCAGTCTGACTTACAAAATAAGGGATGAAGAAGCAGACCAGGCTCTGGTAGAAGGCATCCAACATGGAGAGCCAGAAGGTGGACGGCAGATAGGCCTGTGGAACAACCGCAAGAGGAAAAACAATTATGATGAGAAATAATTCAAACCATCTAGAGAAGATCCCATAGATATCTACACCCAGTCACCCCACCCCAGAAAAGTTGATCACAAAAAAGATATCTATCCCCAGTCTGATTTCTCACATGTATAATACACTTTAAATTGTTTGTTAGTGCTTAAATGTAGGTTAGATTATTTAGGTACACAGTCTTGGCTATAGTCCCTGGAGTAATGTAGTCCTAGATGCCTTGCTCAATGCCACTTCAGGGTGGGATTAGAACCTTAAACACCCGAAAGACCAATCCCCTAACCATCAGCTCACAGCTACCACATTTTTTTGGTTATATAATAAACATTAGAGAACAGCGTCCAACCTGGGAATCCTGCCCCGACTTGTAGATCTGCGGAATGCTGAGGAGTGTTTCCGGGGAGACATCCTTGTCCAGGATGCCGTAGAGGAGCGGAGGGGCGGAGGTGAAGAGCAGGTTGAAGAAGATGAGGACCCAGGAGTTGGTCATCACGCTCCCCGAGAACCCGCAGAAGAACTGGTACCAGAACAACAGGTTCACGTACATCTGTAAAGAGAGAAACAGAACTTAGGTATAATTCACACTGCCAGAGACCCCAAAGATAAGCTGGTACCAGAATAACACATACATCTACAGAGCGAGAAAGACAGAGGGAGAGAGAGAGAGAGACCGCTTCAATAAAAAGAGAGAGAGAGAGAGAGGGAGAGAGAGAGAGAGAGAGAGAGAGAGAGAGAGAGAGAGAGAGAGAGAGAGAGAGAGAGAGAGAGAGAGAAACCGCAAATATTGGGCACTTTCATTTCTTTAGTTTATCAGGTGCTTGATCCCCTATTGACTTATAGTATTGGGAGACCAGAGGAGGAAAGCTAATATTGATGACAATATATTGAAATACTACAGTATGTAATACTAGCAAGAAGCCTATAATACAATTAAAGCTTTCACATGCAATAGTAAACTGCATACACTCACACATGCACACACAACTAAGCAGTGCATAGACATGCACTATGTAACACATTAAACTACAGTGCAGAAAATAATGCACACTAGCAAAACTAAACTAAAATATTGTTCAGAACCAACCGACTGTCTCCAGCTACAAAATTAGAACAAGATGGTGGTAATCAACTGCTCTGGTGTCTCTTTTATGGCTCTATTTCGGATAAGGACAATTTTATAGAGCGTCAGGAAACGAGTGGGGAGAGAGATGAGGAAGGATTGTCAAAAGACTCGGGTCGGAATCGAACTCGGGTGGGCAGTGTAATGGTGTCATGTCTTATCTCATTGAGCCCCTGTGACCCTCATAGTATACTCACCACATTCTTGTAGAAGAAGTAGAGGATCATGTTGGCCAGCCTGGTGTAACACCAGTGTCCATGGACCAGGAGCAACTTCCTCAAGTGCTTAAACCTGGAGATGGCGAAATCACTGGACATCACCGCCTGAGAGAGAGAGAGAGAGAGAGAGAGAGAGAGAGAGAGAGAGAGAGAGAGAGAGAGAGAGAGAGAGAGAGAGAGAGAGAGAGAGAGAGAGAGAGAGAGAGAGAGAGAGAGAGACAGAGAGAGAGAACAAATAAACAAAAAAGAAATGTAAACCAATGTATGCATGTTCTTGTATGTGTTGCTGGTACTGTGTATGCATTTGTTTTCGGTTAATAAGAGTGTATGAGTGAGTATCTGAGTGTGTGGGTAATATGTTAGAAGGTGTGTGTCTGCACCTGCATGCCCTCCTGTCCCGAGATGCCAATACCCACATCGGCCACCTGGATCATACTGACATCATTTGCACCATCACCTACAAACATCACATCACATGACAACATGCTCATTCACACTGTACCAATGACACTTCACTATATTGCAATATACATGCAAATGATGCTTACACACAAACATGCAAACATATACATGTACATACAGTAAATACATAAACTGTAAAATATTTACCAAAATTGTACTATGTACATAGTACAATACCATAGCACCATAGTACATGCAAACTCACACAGACTACAATTGTTATTATGACAGTGTGAATACTGTAGGTAGAACCATTTGTGTGTCGGACATTTGGCTATACACACAAACATCCTTGGAAACATACACAACAGAGGTGGAAAACTCGCTTCAGAATGTTTGGTTTGCCTACTGCAAATATAAATTAAAGTACTAAAGTCAGTTCTGGCCAGGCCATGGTAGTCAAGAAGCTTGCCGCCCTCCCCTTCATCTAATGATCCAGGTGCATTCCCTCAGCTGATAATCTTTCTTCCCTAGCGATTGGCCACACGGCTTCGGCACGCCTTTTAAATTCTATCCACTTCCTCTCAACTGTATGCTGCTCGGTTTTTGCTACCCACCACCTCCCCTGCTCCACCTTGTCGTGTATGATGTGACATGTTCTCTTGTCACGTCGCTTGGCTCTGTTCATGGGGGGTTATCTCTCGCCCTGTCCTGCTGGGGTGAGAATTCCCTAAACTGCTGCTGCCCCTGACTAAATGCTTTTCCATGCTGCTCATGGAAATAGGGGGGTTCCTCCGAACAGAGCTATACCGCCAAATGTAATTCATAATTTCAATAAAAGAAATTTCATTTATATTCTTCTCTTGTGTTTCTTGACGAATGGATCTGACAGAACTGGAAATAGAAAGTCATCCGGGTAATGGTTTCCTCCTGGTTGAAAGCCTACAAGGGTATTTGGACAAACTACATTCGCTTCCTTATTGACTTCTACATACGTAGGTAGGCAATAGGGACTTTCGGATGGAGGGCTAGTCTCACAGATGGTGAGGGTCATGATGGCCAAAAACCCCATAAAATATCTTTAAGAAAGTGTCCTTCCTGCCATGCAATTCCACAATCTGCTCAGTAAGTTCTTCCTCTGGCTAGCCTCACCGATGGCGAGGGTCATGACGGCCAGGGTGTCGCGTATGAGCCGCACCACCTGGCTCTTCTGCAGTGGCGTGGAGCGACAGCAGATGACGGAGCGGCAGCGGCGCGTCAGGGCCAGGAACGCCTCCTCCAGCTCCGCCTGCAGAGCCCAGTCCAGCGTCCGCCCGTCAATCACCAGCGTGAAGCCCGACACCGCCTCCGCCGTCACGCCATTGGTGTAGTCACCGCTGACACAGTCGCTTGTTTTGGTAGGATGCTGCTGCTGCTGCTGCTCACAGCGGCTGATCTCGTCGGTCAGCTCTGCCATCAGGATCTCACAGGCCTCCTGAGAGGGACCATACATACATACAGTAATTCAAATACGGGTACATAACGTTTTAGCAGTAGCACTAGCACGCGTCAGGGTGGTGCAACCACAGCTATTTTATGGCACTATTGTATGGATTCATTTTTTGTTTATTTGTTTTTAAGTGGATTACCGAAGATAGCACATTAATGATCAATTACCAATTACTAATTAATTTATGGGCATTAGCTGAGGTTGTACCAACTGACGTCTGAGCCCAAAAAAAACGTCATTGGCCCATACTCAGTCAGATCAACAGGACAAAGCATATCCTCTTTTGTATCCATATACAGTGCCCTCCATAATTATTGGCACCCCTGGTTGAGATGTGTTAAAAGCCTTAAAATAAATTCAGTGTTTATTGCAGAAGAATACTGTCACACTGAAAATTGTAGGAAAATGTAGCCTTCAACTCAAATGAATTGTAAGAAAATAAAAAAATCCCTGACTGAAAAATAATTATTTTTCATTAAATCACCTGTTCCACAATTATTGGCACCCTTAACAATTCCCAGGAAATAAATATAATTGAAGCATTTCTGTCATTTCTACAGTAGTTTACAAAGTTTACCAGAGTATGTAGGAACATTTAATTAGTAATTCATCACTTCCTGTTTCCCTGGGGTATAAATATGACGTGACACCAAGGCCATTTCTCTTATCCACTCTTAAACATGGGAAAGACAAAGGAACACAGCATACAAGTGAGGCAGATGTGCGTCGACCTTCACAGGTCAGGCAGAGGCTACAAGAAGATTGCCACTCAACTGCAGCTACCCATATCCACTGTGAGAGGAATAATTAAGAAGTTCAAAACAACTGGAACAGTGGTTAACAAGCCTTGAAGAGGACCCAAGTTTATTTTGCCACCACGCACAGTGAGGAGGATGGTAAGAGAAATCAAAAGATCTCCAAAGCTCACTGTTACAGAATTACAACAAATGATAGCATCCTGGGGTCACAAAGTCTCCAAATCAACCATCAGGCGCTGTCTACACGCCAACAAGCTGTTTGGGAGGCATGCACGGAGAAAACCTTTCCTCACTCACAAACATAAACGCAAGCGTCTGGAGTTCGCCAAGCGGTATTGGGGCTTCAACTGGGACCGTGTGCTTTGGTCAGATGAGACCAAGATTGAGCTTTTTGGCAACAAACACTCTAAGTGGATCTGGCGTACCACGAAAGATGCGCATGCTGAAAAGCACCTCATACCCACTGTGAAGTATGGGGGTGGGTCAGTGATGCTGTGGGGCTGTTTCGCTTCCAAAGGCCCTGGGAACCTTGTTAGGGTGCATGACATCATGAATGCTTTGAAATACCAGGACATTTTAAATCAAAATCTGTTGCCCTCTGCCCGAAAGCTGAAGCTGGGTCGTCACTGGGTCTTTCAGCAAGACAATGACCCTAAACATATGGCCAAATCTACACAGAAATGGTTCACCAGACACAAAATCAAGCTCCTGCCATGGCCATCTCAGTCCCCTGACCTCAACCCCATTGAGAACCTGTGGGGTGAGCTGAAGAGGAGAGTACAGAGGAGAGGACCCAGGTCTCTGGATGATTTAGAGAGATTCTGCAAAGAGGAATGGCTGAAGATCCCTCTTTCTGTCTTTTCCCATCTTGTGAAACATTATAGGAGAAGATTAGGTGCTGTTTTGTTGGCAAAAGGGGGTTGTACAAAATATTTACACCAGGGGTGCTAATAATTGTGACACACATTATTTGATGTCAAATAATTATTTCTTTATGTGGGATTTTTTCCCCACTGAATAAATGCACTTGTATTGAAGGTTGGATTTTTCTCTTTTTTTCCATTAAGGTCCCATATTATTTAGAAAAAAAATAAAATAATTGGAAGCTAAAAAACACATCTCAACCAGGGGTGCCAATAATTATGGAGGGCACTGTATTTCTAACATTTATGCCAATGTCAATGCTTGTCACCTTGCTGTCACAGTTGGCGGTCAGCATTTGGCCGGTTGGCTGGTGTCAATTTAGAGCCTTGTTGCAGAGTGTTAAGGTAAATAAATAATATATTCATATTGTACATCATATGAGGGCCTATGCCAATGCTTCACCTTGCTGTCACAGTTGGCAGTCAACAGCCGGTCGGTGGGCCGGAGCAGGCGGCAAGCACAGGCGATGTTGACGGCTGTCTCCTGTTTGTCCCCCGTCAGCACCCATACTTTGATGCCCGCCTTCTGCAGCGCCTCGATGGTCTCCGGCACCTCCTCCTGCAGACGGTCCATGATGCCCGTCGCCCCTAGAGACAAAACCAGACAGTTACCCACGACGACACCGCGACAGAGAAGAGGAACCAGGAAGATGGTGGAATGGAATGGCCCACTTCACACTTTCGTTATCAGTCAGATACAGCGTTTAGCTTTGGCTGAGGCGCTGCAGGGCAGAAACACAAATGCTGCGTGTGTGTGTGTGTGTGGTATGCGTGTATGGGTGCACATGTATTCAAGCTATAGTTTCTGTTATATTTCAATTTTCAAGTTTGGCATTCTGCGTAGGCAACTGGGCTGAATACCACTTCCTACTGCTTTATTATGAGGCTTAACAAAGAGTAGTAATAGGTTGTAGTAGAAAGTCCGATGTAGAGCGAGAAAATGCCACTGATACATCAGCCCAATAGTCTTTCACTGAAATAAGATGCCTACCTTGACCTTTGCTAATGCGCTCAAGAATGCACAATTTTGTGGAGTTCTTATAATCTCTCCTTATTTGGATGTACATGTGAGGAGGAGTGCGTGCCTGTACCGTGGTGTAAGAGTCTGACTGTGTCTGAAATGATCACTCATTCATGGCACAGCACTCCGGCCTGATAGGAGAACAACATCCTGAGACACTTGTTTGAAATGAGGAAAACCAAATCATTATATTTCATTCTTACAGAGAAATTCTATCAAGCCTGAAATCAGGCACTGAATCAGGTATTTCTACTTAATACAACTCTGCTGTGCACTATTTTTTTTAAATGTATTTTAGGGGCTTATATGCCTTTATTTGACAGGACAGTGTGAGATGGAGACAGGAAGCGAGTGGGACAGAGAGACGGGGAGGATCGGGAAATGACCCCAGCCGGACTCGAACCGGGGTCCCCGTGGGCATGCAAGCCCAAATGTGGGGGGCTTAGCGCGCTGCGCCACAGCGCCCCTGCTGTGCACTATTAAGTGTGCACATTATTACCACAATATTGTAAGTACACACTTGATGTACTATGTATGTACAGTTGAGGACTATTTTATTAGCCCCCCGCCAGTGGCACACACTGAGGGACGACTCCAAAATGTCAAGTTGTTCACTATAGTGACATATTGGAGTTGTCTCTCAGTGTGTGCCACTGGCATTTGGACACTTGTATCTTGGGGTTAGTGTGGTTGTCTGTCTCTATGTGGAAGTGATGCATCCTTCTCCTTCCTCCTTTACCCTGTGGTGGTGTAGTGACAGTGTTTCAGTGTCTAATATCTACCCACCTTGACCTTTGTTAGTGCATGATTATAGATGCATGTGAGCAGTGCATGGCATTGCTACCAGGGGGACTGACTAGCCTAGCTAAAAGGAATGGAGATTAGCATGTGTGTGCAATCCATAGATAATTTTCTTCTTGGAGCAGGCGTCACTCTTAATTATTTAAACCTCTGAGGGTGCTGGCCCAAATGTTAAATTCAATGTTTCAAGAAGGAGGCCGCCCCTTGCATAGTAGTGTTTTTTATTACACAAATGCGTCTCGGCGTGTGCGTTCTTCAGTGAAGAAGCGCCGAAACGCGTTTGTGTAATAAAAAACACTACTATGCAAGGTGCGGCCTCCTTGAAACATGCAATCCATTGATGTAATGAAACTCTATAGGTTGTTGACATTTGGGTCGTTGACCTTTTTCAGTAGCAGACATCATCGTGGTTCAACCACAGTTAGTACCACTATTGTAGAAAGTGTTGTTTTGAATACAAAATATATATTTTTATTTTACGTATGTATATTTTTGTATAAAAGTATATGTTTGTTTTTACTGCATTATCTAAGAAGCATATTCATTGCTTATACAGTACAGTACATTCATTTTCAATGATGAATTTATCCAGTTAAATAACGCACGTGTCCGTGGAGAAAACAATAAAGTTTTCCTGCTGTCAGCCTAGCCAAGACAACTTTTGGGGGACTATACTTCATTCACCATCCCGTTTGTAAATAAGAAAATGACATTATAACTGAGCTTTTGCGAGACATTGACATACAATTCTGTTGTCGGTGACATCCTCACGAGGCCACAGGGAGTAAGTGAACATGGGAGGACAGGAGTCTGCATATTAGAATCTACTCAATGACACTTTGAGAACAACTCGATATATGTGGATGAGTTCTCCATCTTTACCCAGTAGTGTCAGGTTGTTCTCGATCCTCTGTGCCGACTCTAGCAGCAGTTCCTCTCGGTTCTCAATGCTGGTCTCGGCCAGCACGTGCTTCTTTAGCCACGCCTCATATTCCGCCTCCTCCAGCACCTGGACCAATCAGAAGATGCCATACAGGAAACACAATCCCACTGTCAGTCATGATGTTTTAATATGGACCAATCAGAGCAAAGCGTGGAGGAACCACAAAGGGAGAAATACAATTCCCCTCTTTGTTAGTCTAGGTGTATAATATGATCTGAGTTGTATAGTATACATTGTGGACCTGTCAGACTGGTTTTTGGACTCTCGTTTTCTATCCTCGTAACCTGGTCTTGCCCTCGCGTAAGTTCATTCACACGGAGGGTCTGCAACGGCCGAGGAGAGAAACAAGTAATGGTAGGAGGGTGTGAACTCCGTTGGAAATTTGAAATGTGTGTCTGATTTAACCCATTCACTAACATTTGGAAGTGGCATTAAGAAACATTTACGAGTAGGAGGTGTTTTCTCTGGCACCCATTGGCTGTTTATACAGCTTCAATACAGGTATGTTTCCTGAATAATAATGTTTGCTAGCATTTTACGAACATGGTACGAATCGATGTACGTAAGTTCAAACTAAACAACCCGGCCGGAGCAACCCATTCTCGAAAATCTCGAAATCTCGAAAATGGCTAATTTCCTGCAGCAGCTCATGGATAGCAAGTCCTGGCTAGTCAAGTCTCACCTTCTTGGCCACACAGAGTGTGCGGAGGCCCTCTCTGGCATACTGATCCAGGTGCCGCTGGGTCTGCTCCCTGATGGGGGCCTGCTGATGGCTCACTTTGTCTCCACCAGCTAGCGGAACACAACACACACAAATAATACTTCTATAAGATGTAGTCACAGGGAAATGATTGCAGATCCATATATTGCTGGAATTATTTCACATAATTAGTTAAGATGTACCTAAGAAATGCATGAATGCATGAATGAATGAATTTATTTCATCACACCATTATTTGTACTTTTAATTTCATGTCATGAATTACGTTTAGCAGCATGGAGGAGAAAGTGGTCCCCCCCATGTGAGGTTAAGTGTAAACTTATAAGCCAGGCCTAATGGTAAGCAAAACAGGTATTGTAGCATCACATGGAAATTATTACAGACCCAAATACTATTGGCGGAACCATTTCACAGAAATAGTTAAGACCTAACGAGAAAAAAAAAAGTCTCCCACTAGACAGACACAAACATAATAAACGCAGACCGGTACATACACATTCTGCATTGCATACGCGTGTCTTTTGCCTTCCATGTAAAGGTAAGGCCATTCATCCAGCTCACATGATCAAGCATGGTTCATCAGGTGAAGCTTGGGTAGTTGGGTTGTTTATTGAAATCATGAACTCACAATGGAGGCAGCGGAAACCTGATCCAGCCCTCGCTCAGTATCCATGTAAATGCTATAGTGGCTTCACAGCAACAGCCTTTGGGGCTGTGTGCCCTCCATCACCTCATGTTTCTTATTCTTACACAAAGGCACTCCATGCATTCACAGACACAGAGGAACACGCTCACACACACACACATGATGGTGTAGCACATAGAGACATGCACACACACATACCAGAGTGTGCAAGGTCCGTAACACTATCCATCTACCCCTTGCTGAAAAGCAACATACTCTCTCGCATTCACACACAAATACACCTGCCTCTAACTGTGGTCCATGGCTACGATTTGTGCCCCCCTACATGTAGTAGAGCAAAACACACTCACATTCACAAACACACACCCACATACTGATGCAATGACAACACACAATGCACACACTCACGCATCTGCACACGCACGCACGCACGCACGCACGCACGCACGCACGCACGCACGCACGCACGCACGCACGCACGCACGCACGCACGCACGCACGCACGCACGCACACACGCACACGCACGCACACACGCACACACACACACACACACACACACACACGCACACACACACACGCACACGCACACACACACACACACGCACACCTGCATCTGAGTGCGCCAGGTCCATGACGACGCTGTCGGCCCCCTTGGTGTAGAGCACCACGTGTCCGGTGAGGGGGTGGCGCACCATGACGGACATCAGCTTACGAGCCGAGTGGAAGGGCAGCACGTGCAGCAGGGGCACCTGGAGGGAAGCCATCAAGGTCAAAGGTCAGCTGAGTCATTTTTTTAACCCTTTGAGGAGTACCATCAAATACACCTATTTTTATAGTCGATTAGTCAGAATTAGTCGACTAATCGTTGCAGCCCTAATGCAAAGGAATGGATGTTCCTCTTCAGATTTTTCTGTTTATCGCCTTTACAAACGTTTCAGGCAGAGCCATTGACAGTAAATAGAATGGACGCCAAATCAACGCTATTTGCCATTCAACGCTTTGAAGCCAGATTTGGGAACATTCCAACTTACATTCCACCTTAGCAACGCCAAACGCAGGTGCTGATTGGACGACAACAAGACTTCTAACGGTCAATCAAACCATGTTCTGATGCTCATTGGTCAATTTAACTTTTAATATCTCTCTAAAATAAAACATCACCACAAAAAATCACGACCCTGGTAAGTTGGAGAGCAAGGGGACCTACTAGTTGAGCGAAAAATGATCCCCCTTGAGTGGCATTTAAGGGAGATACAGGGTTTTATGTCTCTCATAGGAATGAATGGGATTTGGCCATTTTTTGGTCTTTTTGGGTCCAACCTTGGCTCCAACTTGGCTTCAACAATGAAATAGAATTTTGGCCTCCATTCTATTTACTCTCAATGGGCAGAGCCCATCTTCAGCGTGTAACGGCTCTGCCCGAAAATTTCGACAAATAAACAGAAAAATGTGAAGAATGCCGTCCTTCGCTTCCTTCATTCATCTATGTTTTATGTGGGATTCAGTTTTATGTGGGATTCATCTATGTTTTATGTGGGATTCAGCAACCAGTTAAAATCTGTATTAATCAGTAGAATAGGCGATAGTGTGAGCGCGTCTCCTCCATTTTACAAGGAGTAGATATTCACCTGGAGGGGCCCGGTTCCCGGCAGCGAGACTAGCAGCTGTTCGGGAGAGCGTCCCAGCAGGGTGAAGCCGTAGGCCTTGGCCGCCTGCACCAGCGCCGCCTCATCTGGACTCTCCGCCTCGTACAGCAGCTGCTCCCCTTCATCGCTGCTCCCATCATCCTCCTCCTCCTCCTCCTCTTCATCTTCAACATCCTCCTTATACCGCTGCTTCTTATCCGCATCATCATTGTCATTACTGACTGCACCAATGGCATTAAACACAGTGTCACTGTCACTATTGAAAAAGTTTTCCAAACTAGCAGACATATTGATGGCACAGGCTCCAAGTGCTGTATTGTTGTTGGTGGTGGGGGGCTTGAGGTAAGAAGGGGATGGGGATGGTGATGGTGAGGGCGAGGGGCAGGGGGACGGGGTGCCCGTCTGGGCTGGAGTGAGGTTGCCGGGTGTGGCTCCCGGGGTGCTGCTGCCACCGCCGCCGGGCTCGGGAGTGTTGGTGCGTCGGGTGTCCGGAGGCGTGTTGGGGGTGTAGGTGGCCGAGCGGCCCCGGGCGAAGAAGCGGCGGGTGAAGCTGGGCTGCTGCTGTGGAGGAGGAGGGGTGGCGGGCAGGGCTGTTGCAGCGGCGGTGGCGTTGGCTGCCTGGCTGGGGCTGCTGGAGGTGGGGGAGAGGGTGAAGCGCGGCAGGCTCAGCTTCTGGAGCATCAACTTCATCTCCTCCAGCGAGCGCAGGGGGGTACGGGCCGCCGGCAGCTGCACCTAAACACACAAATCAATCAATTAATCAGTAAATTAGTCAATCAATGAATTAATCAAAATGTATTGATACTCTGGCCTGAGCGAACCCGATGACGCACAGAGGCGAAACGTGTTGTTCGCTCTGAATAAAAGAGCATAAAGTCAAACAAGTGTGTGTTAAACTTTTTTCCTTTTAAAGTATTGAATACTCCAGTGTTTACCAGCACCTAGAAGCTGTGCATAGATCTTTGAACTTTTGCATGTACAGTGTATTTATGTAGCACAATATAACAACTATACAGTTGACTCAAAGTGATTTCAAATTCACATACACATTCCCCACACCAGCTCTGCAGGCTATCAAGAAGGCGCCAAGTGTCCGGGGTTCATGTAAGAAGGTGCTCACACACAGACACACACACGCACACAGTTATAATCGTCATACATTAGATACTAGACCTAGTGTTGGAAGACTATCTGTAAATACACACACACAAGCACGCATGTACGCATGCACGCTCGCACGTACAAAAACACGGGGGTAAGTCACAAATAATATAGTGCCATTATCAAAGTCATTATCAAAGTCAGAGACAGTAGTCTCTCTCATACAAGCAACTATTGGAATACATCAAACATAATTCACTGCCACTGTCAAAGTGAGTTTAACTGCCACCATATCAGATCTAGGCAAATAACGTTGCAGGGGAGTCCATTTGTTTTACATTCGTAATAATACTTCTTGATGCAAAAGAGCAACTGATCAAAATCAAAATTCCCTCTGCACAGCCCGGTGCTTCTAACAACCAGTTGCTGTTGGGTTGAGATGACTGACAATTAAATTCTTTACTCGTAGCCCCATAATGCACGCTGTTCCACCAGCGGAATGCTGGAATAGTCATTTTAAAGTTAACTACTATTGCACTACATTACTATGAGAACACAGGGCCATTAGTAATGCCCTACTCCTTCGTCATTGGCATTCTGGTAATGGCAAATTGATAACAATAATTCATTGAAATGCCAAACAGCCGCAGCCCCCTAGCACCTGCTTGTGGCCCCCCAAGGGTCCCCGGCCTCCACTCTACAAACCACTGAACTAAATAACAAGAATGCACCAAATGAGTTCACTACTGAATTTCTACATTACAATTGACTAAACGAGGAGGAGCGGAGCATACCACGTGTTGTGGCTGAGTGGGGGAGAACACCACCACACCTAAAGTATTTGCTACATAGCGTACCACTGATTTTAACACCACTGACTCGTATCATAACGTAAATTACACTACATTTAGCAGGTGCTTTTATCCAAAGCGACTTACAATCGAGGATATAATCATAGCACACAACACTTAGATACAAAGATACATAGTGCACAGGAAATATACAGAACAACAGGTGTAAATGCCAAATGGGGTTAATTTTTTAAGCACATAAATTCAGGGTTAAGTAGACACCCACACACGCGCCCACATACCCAACAAACAAAATGCCTTAGAGTCTACTCTACCCTGAGTTACTTCACAATACTACTAAATCTCTGCTAAAACTAAATGAGGAGTGCCGAGCGTACCATGTGTCGCGGCTGCGTGGGGGAGGACACTACCACAGTGTTACAGACGGCCAGCGCCAGGAAGAAGTCCAGGATGGTGGAGAGCTCGGCCGCGTCCTGCTTAAGGGGGGGCGCCAGGGGGGCGGTGAGACCTCCCAGCTTCAGCTGCAGCAGGGGGTCGGGTACCACCAGACACTCCTGCAGGAGAGGAGAGGAGAGGAGAGGAGAGGAGAGGAGAGGAGAGGAGAGGAGAGGAGAGGAGACGAGGAGAGGAGAGGAGAGGAGAGGAGAGGAGAGGAGAGACGAGGAGAGGGTGAGGAGAGGAGAGGCGGGGAGAGGGTAAGAGTAGAGGAGAGGAGAGGAGAGGAGAGGAGAGGAGAGGAGAGGAGAGGAGAGGAGAGAGGGCATTACATTTAGTGGAGGGAGCAGCTTCACAAGAGATTGCTCCGTTGTACGATTGCTCTTCTTGTATTCTCTTTTCATACCCTGGACTCTGGAACGTGTGCCAATCTCAATGACTCTCAATGAGCCTGACATGTGACCAAAATATGAAGGCTTTATTTGCAAAACGGTGTATCTCCATTTTATAGAATGTTGGGAAATTGAGATTTTTGTATTGGGCATTCCATTGAAATGCATTGCAAAATGCATTTTATATAGCTTAAAAAAGTATGTTCTCAAAATATTTGAATGGTAAGAATTCACACATGGGTGATATGACCTCTGAACAGTCATTTCCAATAATAAAATGCAAAAGTAAAAAAATGGAGATACACCGTTTTGCAAATAAACCCTTCATATACATCTGCAGAAAAAAAATTAAAGAGGCCACTTAAAAATGATCAGTTTTCCTAATATTACTAACTATAGGGATTTGTGTACAGCAGTGGTTCCAAAACTGGGGTTCAGGACCCCTAGGGAGGTTGTGGAGCTTAAGGGGGGTCACGGACATAAGGGACACTACATAATAACGGGACATCCACATTAACAGCTAACAGTGATGTATTTGCCGTCCTGTGAATTTCTAGCAATATTAGCGGACAAACTATAAATGGAAAGCCTATAAATCCCCCATACTCAAATAGCGGCTCGCGAGCCATTTGTGGCTCGCGGGGCATCTATTTTTGGCTCTCGAATAATTTTGAAAAATTAAAAAAAAAAAAATCAAAATAAGAGCCGACAGCGCGATCGGACCAAAAAAAAAACTTTTTTTTTTTTGGTCCGATCGCGCTGTCGGCTCTTATTTTGAAATCGCGCCACACGCAATGAAGAAGCGTGCCGTGCCCCGCCCCCTCAGGCAGTGTCTCCCTCTTGTGTCAGTCACTGCCAAAGAAACTCAAGAGAAAGAACAATCTCTTAGCGGGGAATGCATTGGCCACGGTGTAGTACGGGGGCGTTGCCTGAGGACACGAGTGGATGGAAAATTAACTCCCTTGCGCATGGTCATTGGTCAGTGGGTGCGATGGATGCCATTTTCGTACTCCCTTGCACATGGTCAGTGGGGGCGACACCATGATGGATAATTTGTGGCCAAGTAACGGCAGCTGTTGGTCAGCAGTAATTGCTGGGGGTAATTAAGGACAGCTGACAGACATTCGAGCTGTCCTATGACCTGTTCCACAGTGAATAACATTTCCGTACTCCCCTCGCCATCATTTCCTACTACGCTGTTATGACGTGAGTAACCCCTCTTATCTCAAGCCTCTTTGGTCACTGCAGGCTCCGGACAGAAGCACCTACGACGCTGGCATTAGAGGTTGTGAGGTAGACTACAAGGGAAGGACTGTATCAGAGCCTGTAAATAAATTATTCACAAAGTTCTCTATGCATCGTTTTTGAAAGTAATGGTCCACATTTGATTGCAAACAGTGTGTTAGGACTTCGAATTGGTTTAGCAGTAGCTGTAGCTAGTTGCTAACACAAATGAAGGCAAACTGTGTTTGAGCTCTGCTGGCAGCTAACTAGTGGTAGCCTACTTAAAAACGAATCGCTTGATAAACTTTTCACACTTTTTTTCACACAACAGTTCTCAAATAGTTCGTTTGGAATGCTAAGACCCTCATAAGACTGCAAACAAAGTTATGAGGAACTTGACAATTTATTATTGGCTTTTGCAAATGTGTCATTTTCTTGTTGACAAAACCTGGTGTTCTCCTATCTATGTGTCCTCTTTGTTGGGTCCATTATTGCCTCTGATTCTCATTATGCATGTGAGAGCTGCATAAACAAAGTCATAATAAGCAACATGTGTTTGAAAAGTGTTATCTTCAGGCTTATTGGTTTTCTCACTAAGAAATAAATCTTTATGAACGTAGTCTGCAAATATAGGCTAACAGATAATCTTATGCCATTTAAAAAAAATACTGAAGGGTGGGTGGCAATGAGAGCAAGGCAGGCACCTCACCCCACAATGCAGGCCCTTTATGAGAGAAATGTTCTCCCATCCTGTCACTAGAAACTAAATATCTGCTGTGGGTGTGAGTGCGTGTGTATTGTGCTTACAAAGGACTTATCATGTTTTATTTTATTTTTATTTATTTTATTTGGGGGGGGGGGGTGTCGTCGTGTCGGCCCGGCCCGGCTCTTTATTGGGAGGAATTTTGAAAAACTGGCCCTCTGGGACTTTAAATTGAGTACCCCTGCTATAAATATTAGGCCATTTATTGAGAGGATTTTTTTGTCAATGTTAACACTACACTTTCCACTAATAGTTTGTCCATAATATAACCAGAAATCCATTACTGGGTTAAGACTATGGAGGGTGGGGGGATTGGGGGTCATGAAAATATCCAAAAGGGTTTTGGGAACTGCATTTCACTGGAGCACAGTATTTATTTGCAGAAAAAGGCAAATAGTCAAAACGATGCAAAAGATGCACTGTTTTCAGACCTAAAAAAAAAAAAAATACAAAGAAAACAAGCTGATATTTGAAAAAAACAAACAAAACAAAAACAGAGAATTTTCAGTATAATAGAATTGACTGATACAAATAATAGATTGATTATAAAATATTTTCATTTGTTTATGTATTTATTTTATATATTTTTACATTTTGTATTCATTTTCGCTGGCCTGGCTCAAACTACACGACTATCGCGCCGATTCTCGGCTGAAAACCCCCCTTACGACAATCGCTGGAACGTTACCCCCCAGGACCATCGCAAGCGATTGTCGGGAAAGATTTCCTCGTCGTGAGCGACGTTCTAAGATAGAACTTTAGCAGCTCAAAGAGTCGCCGATCGCAAATCGTAGAAATCAAACAGTGTTTGATATTTGCGACTGGAAATAGAACGTCGGGCATTGTCTCGGTGGCTGCGAGCAGCGACAAGATTGACAGTTGCGATTCTCTTCTAGTGTGCGGTGCACCCCGACGCCAAAATCGGACACACAATCGCTAGTCGTGTAGTTTGAGCCTTCATTCATTCATTTAATTTGCAGATCATTATTATGATGATTACAGATCATGATCCTGCAATATTCACTTATATGACATCCTTTATGACATCATAGGTGGAGAGTTCTACTTTGGGCCCTCTAGTCTGAAACAACACACAACATTCTAAAAGAGCTTCATTATCAGATAATAATCTTCTTGGGTTTTGGATCTTTTGCAAATGATAATTATTCACTTTTAATGCCTTGTAAGGGCTCATCAAAACAATTATAAATGGAGTCGCAATGTGGCTGTGGATGTGGTTTCCTCAATGCTTTGAGATCTGCCTTTGCTGCAATCAGAAAACAAGTTAGAAAAAGGAGAGTGAGGCAGAGGCAAAGAAACCTCAGAGTAAGTCCGATGGAGGCTATGGACACAATAGAGAAGGAGGAGGACAAGAAACCAAACGAGACAGCCGACACTCCACTCAAGACATCGGCCAGAGGTTGCTCCAGAGCCCAACTTTATGTCTCGGGATGGAGGCCAAAGGGGCATGAGACCCTGGCAGAGATGAGGCGGCGCACCAACCAGGACAGGATTCGTGCTGCCAATCGGGCATTCATGGAGGCACGTTTGCCCACCACGAGAATCAAAATCACCACCGTTGTGTTCGCAGAAGAAGTCCCAGAGGACACAACAGGACAGGACGATGAAACAATAGAGGTCCTCAACACTGACCAAGTCAGCACAACACTCAACGCTGATGGAGTCCTGCATGAGCTGGTGGAGGAGATCAAAGATCCCCATGGGGAAGAAGAAATCAGCCCCCTGGCTAAGGCCATGGAAATTACAGGTTAATATGAAAGGAGTTTAGTTGAATTAATTTAGTTGAATGAATGAATGAATGAATGAATGAATGAATGAATGAATGAATGAATGAATGATTTGTTTCTCTTCACACCATCATTTTGACTTTCAATTACATGTCATGAGAAAGTAGAACTGTACTGCTGAAATGTACTTAAAATACATTGAAAGTACATGATTGTGTGTGTTTTTTTTCTCAATTTCTGTAGCTCGCCGTCTCCTGCATGGAAAGAAGGCTCACCAGGAGAACTGGCAGACTCTGGTCCTGGACTACTGACTGATATGTGAGTAATCGTTTGACTATGAAGACAGAGCATATGCATTGCGCACACATCAGTAGTTCAGGTGCTGGACCAAACAGACAAAAAGTGAAAATAAATGATAGAGGAATTAATGTCCCCAAATACTCAATAGCGTGGCACTCTGGGTGCTCAGTCCTTCATCACCGAGCAAGGCATCATATCTTTTCAGTTTTAATGTTGTTGTGACATTTGTGTTCATTCAGGTGATGATCAGAGATAACTTTAAAGGGTACCTTCTGCTAATTTCGACATGCAGTTGTAATGCTCACACTACCCTGGACTTGTCAGTACCTGAGATTTTTTTTTCTTTTTCAGCCTTTTCCGAGATTCTGGTCATTGTAATGGGGGCAGGCGATTGTTTACATTAAAAAAAAATAAAAAAAAATCCCAATAACATCCAAAAGGTTATGCAACATCAGCAGACAACTAGCAAACAGCAATACTTTTTGGGATAATATTTGGAGTCGGACTATGTTAAGAAAGTTTTTAATGTAAACAAAGTCTGCCCCCATTAGAATAGCTCAGATCTCAGAAAGGGCTGAGTCGAAAAATGCAGCATCACTGGGGTACCTGACAAGTCAATGGTAGCGTGAGCAATTCAACAGCATATTGAAATTGGCAGAAGTTATCCTTTAAGTACGCTTGTATACTGATTTGATCATTTTTGGATTTCACAGATGCCATTTCCATCGCTCAGCAGAACATAAAAGCAGAGGACCAAAGTGTGAAGCTCTTGCCTGATAAAGCACACGTCTGCTTGGAGAACTTTTTTATTAGTGAGTCAAAAAGAATGAAGAAAAAAAAGGATAAGAGCGTTAAGAACTGTAAGACAATGTGCTCTTTCAACAAGAAAGAAATAAATAATCCAACTTTTGTAACAACTTTAGAATAAACATTGCCAAAATACATAGTTCTATTTTGTGTCTGCTTTTCCTTTGTCAACTGTCAACTTGTCATCTGTCAACACTTTGTCATTCACAGTCATGTAGTGCTATAAAAAAATAAAAAAATAACCTTGACCTTCATGTGAGGCGCACACACACACACACACACACACACACACACACACACACACACACACACACACACACACACACACACACACACACACACATGCATGAACGCACACACACACACACACACACACACACACACACACACACACACACACACACACACACACACAACAGAAGCACACATGCATGAACGCACACATGCTCGCAGTCCCTCACACAGGAGGGCTATTCACATGGAAACACACAGTACATCCCCTATGGAGGAAGTGCATGGTTGTTTATACTAGACAATTATGTTTTGAATAGTAAAGACCAGTTGAGTGGATGAGTAAAGAATTTGAGTGTTAAGAGTATGGAGCACTGTCGTGTCTGTGTGTGTGCAATGGTGTGTGTGTGAATGTGTGTGTGTGTGTGTGTGTGTGTGTGTGTGTGTGTGTGTGTGTGTGTGTGTGTGTGTGTGTGTGTGTGTGTGTGTGTGTGTGTGTGTGTGTGCGATGGTGTGTGTGTGCGCGCGCAAGTGTGTGTGTATGTGTACTTGGGTGTGTGTGTCTCTTAGAAGTATATGCAAAGGTGCCAGTGCCCTCCACTCCACCTCCTGTGGAAGTCTCTGCACCAATGGGTGATGTTGGCATCCTCGAGGGGGTGTTTGCCCTTGCATGTGTGGCACACTTGGGTGCCCTCACCATAGTGCTGAAACATGCTCCATGCCTCATGTCTGGGGTCTGCATCCTAGTGGGAGTGTGTGTGTCTGTGTGTGCTTTTGTGTGTAGGGATCCTCTCCATAGCACTGTGTGTTTTGTGCTCTTGAGGGTGTGTGTGTGTGTAAACAGGGACTCTCACCATAGCACAGTTGAATGTGCGTGTGTTACATACCCTCACCATGGCGCTGCTGTAGGCTCCTCGCCCCAGTGTAGGGTGCATGTTATCGTTTGTACGTGCGTGCGTGTGTGCGTGCGTGCGCATGGTGTGTGTGTATGTGATATATATTCCCTCACCATGGCGCTGCTGTAGGCTCCTCGCCCCAGTGTAGGGTGCATGTTGTCGTTTGTACGTGCGTGCGTGTGTGCGTGCGTGTGCATGGTGTGTGTGTATGTGATATATATTCCCTCACCATGGCGCTGCTGTAGGCTCCTCGCCCCAGTGTAGGGTGCATGTTGTCGCTTGTGCGTGTGTGCGTGCGTGCGTGCGTATGTGATATATTCCCTCACCATGGCGCTGCTGTAGGCCCCTCGCCCCAGTGTAGGGTGCATGTTGTCGTTTGTGCGTGTGTGCGTGTGTGCGTGCGTGCGTGCGTGCGTGCGTGCGTGTGCCTGGTGTGTGTGTATGTGATATATTCCCTCACCATGGCGCTGCTGTAGGCCCCTCGGCCCAGCGTAGGGTGCATGTCGTCGTGGGCGTCATTGTCCTCGTCTTCGTCGTCGCAGGCCAGCGTGTTGAGGGAGACGGAGGGCGAGCGGTTGCAGCTGAGGGAGCGGCAGGAGAGAGAGCGACGACTGCTGCGGGAACGGAGCGTGTGCGAACCGCTAACCACGCCCCCCTCCGCACCGCCGGCCCCGGCCTGCTCCTCGTACATCTCCTGAGACTGGGCTGCAGAGGGAAACATGGAAGAGACACACACACACGCATGCATGCATGCACGCACACACACACAGGCACACAGGCACACACACGCACGCAGAAATCCACACACAAGGAATGAGAAGGAGAGTTCACAAACAGGCACACACAGATACGAGACAGACTGAACAATGGAGAGGAAAGGGACAAGGGGAAGCAGGCAGGCAGACAAAGAAAAAAGAAAGTGAGTGGGGTGAGACAGAGAGAGAGAGAAAGGGAGAAAGGGAGAGACAGAGAGGGAGGGAGGGAGGGGCAGAAAGAGCAAGAGAACAGGGAAGGGCAGGATCAACATTATGTGGCGCACTACTTGATATATTGGCTAGCAGCATATTGGACTGGCTATTCATTTTTGCACATGGCAGTAATCATACTCAAAGGGTGCTCAAAGCCTGTTTGAGGCCTTACAAAACATTTTCCCTTACATTCACGACACCAGAGAATTATGCAGAGGAAGCACATTAACACTGACAACAGCTATTATTCAGAGTTATTTTTTATTTGCAGAGCACAGTAACTTTTGCGCAAAGTGTTGACAAAGAACTACTCAGCACTTGTTTCGAACGGAACACTTTTCTATGGTGCATTTGGTCCTACTCCTCCCAGTGTTGAATTAACACTGTAAAATGTACTGTATGCACCTCTACAAAGTCCATGGGATGACCATTGGCACTCCTGCACTGACAGATGTACTAAAAAGTACTTTGAAGTAACCTGCACTTGGCCGTGTGCAAGTTGAGAAGTTGTAACCTCAAACTGACAAAACGACCTGCATCCCTCATGCTTTTGCCTAAACACACACAAGCGTGCAGTGATGTGACCAAGGCAGCACAGTGTGTACTCAACACAGGAGGAGGACATACACACTCCTAGACATAGGGGCTGGGCAGGGCTGTGTGCTTCAGTACAAGAGAGTAGACCAGGCAGCAGACTGAGGTGTTGTCATTGCCCTGATAACCTTGTGCTTATATACACCTAGGAGCATTCCATATGGCAGTCTTCCAGTGCTTCTGTAATTATGCAAGTGTACGACTACATAGCGATTTCATCCAGTGGTTTATAGTGAGAGACCTGAGAACAAATACCTCCCACCTTGACTAGTGCTAGGTTTTAGAAATGGTTTTGTTTTACGCGCATACTAGTATTTCACACAACACAGCCTATGTAAAAATGATACAAAAACGGCACAACACATGTGCAAATGCCAACTGACCGTGTGCTAACTGTAACCCTCAACATCTCCGACAAGCACAGGTCACTCAACAGCTTTTGTTAATCTGAAGAACCATTAATGACAAACTATGATGATGTTCGACTCATCGAGTCACCATTGTCTGTGGACTATCATGCATAACATTCCTGCTTTTCTAAGTCTCGACAAGTTAAACTCACTCGGTCTCCAGCTGGTCAATCATCAACTTCTGTACTCAAGTGGTCAAACAAACTACAGTGATGCTCAACACTTGGCCATCCCTCTGTATGTGGTGAACACACACAAAAGGAATCGCCACACAATTATATTTATTGCACACTGGCTTGCAGCTACTCAGTGTAGGTTACATCACATTCACCCTCAACATAGTTGCACATGAGCCTCTGAGGTTTTGGACGCACTGCAAGGACTGCTATGAGGAAGTACTTAAGTACACAACATCAGATAAAAGCAATGAAAAATGCAAAACGCACAATAAAAGTCAGACGTAAACAAGCATTTAGTCAAATGGGTAGAGAACAAACAGATCAAAACAGTAAATAAACACGTCTTGTCCTGCGCAAAACAAGTAATGTTATACTGTGTAAAGTGAGAGCCCCTGAGTTGATAGTAGTTTTTCTTGACTACACCATAATTGCTCCATGAAAGTTACAGCTAAAAACACTTTCGAAGAAGGTTAAGAGAGAAGGTAAGAAGTGGACTACAGGATATAATAGGTACTTTTTTGACCCTGAAGCTTCTAACATCGGCCCCTTTCTGTAACGTCAGTACCATACCGTTCTCGTGATGCGGGTATTCAGTTCCCGAGATGGTGCAGCGTCGGAACAGCATGCGGTTCTCGGTGAGCGTGCCGGTCTTGTCGGAGAAGACGTACTGGATCTGGCCCAGGTCCTCGGTGATGTTGAGGGCGCGGCACTGCACGGCCGTGTCCAGCCGCTCGCTGTACAGCTCCAGGTCGTTCTGGATGAAGTAGATCTGGCACAGCTTCACGATCTCGATGGACACGTACAGGGAGATGGGGATCAGAACCTGCCAGAGGAAAAAACAATATAGCCAATATACATAAATAATAATAAAAATAATATATATATATATGTATATATATATATGGCCTAGTGGTTAGAGAGTTGGTCTTTTAATCTAGGGGTTGCAGGTTCGAATCCCCCCTGACCTCTCCCTTCATCTCCATGGCTGAAGTGCCCTTGAGCAAGGCACCTATCCCCACATTGCTGCAGGGACTGTAACTAATACCCTGGCAAATAATAACTGTAAGTAGCTTTGAATAAAATGAAAAGCGTCAGCTAAGTGTAATGTAATGTAATATAATGTAATATTTTAATTATTATTATTATTATTATTAAATCACATTACATATGCTGCATAGCACAACATTGAGCCTAGGGCCTGGAGCTGCATGACGCAGCATTCAGACTCATGATATCTGAGAAATGTTGGTGTGTTAGAGTTGAATAAACAAGTTAGCTTTGGATGCAATTTATTTCATGTTATGATGTGCTTTGGAGGCTGCGATATTCAGGTTTTTAAAGGCTGATGACACCTTTTACAGAATACGGTTACGTAAATCCACAGGGCCCTACACATCAAATTAGGAGAGTACTTCCAGTGGGAGTGGAACTGCATCCTGGTCAACTCGATCATAAAGTCAAAGTCAATATAATAGAGTACAATACAAACATCCAAGAGATTTCAGAGCCTTGGCTCAGGTTCAGCTGATCACTATTAATATATCTTTGAAGATAAGACATTATGCAATGTACATTGTGTACATGAAAATAAGGTGCATGCACTGCACACATTCTTAAGTGTGGGTGTGAGTTCATTTCAGTGCAGTACTGCAAGTGGTACCTCTGCATCCTGGAGACTTATTGAGTAAGTAATGTATACATAAAAGGAAGGTCAGACCAGGTTTGAGGTTTATCTGTGTGTGTGTGTGTGTGTGTGTGTGTGTGTGTGTGTGTGTGTGTGTGTGTGTGTGTGTGTGTGTGTGTGTGTGTGTGTGTGTGTGCGCGTGTGTGTGTGTTTAAAGGCATCATATTGATTACCTGCAGGACAATGATCATTGTCCAGAACATGTAGAAGCCAGCCAGAGCAGGAGGAGGGTCCCCGGGGATCAGGAAGATCGGATCCTTCAGACTACTCAACCACAAGCCATGACCTGCAACACACACACGCATGCACACGCGTACAGTACACACACACAGGTAAATGCATGTCTGAGAGAAATTGGATTTAGTCAGATCCATGAGTCAGACACACACATACATCAACAGAACTACTACAAAGCCATACGGATTACTGCTTTTGTGGATGTGCGCAACCTAACGCCGGAGCGAAGCCACGAGAGGCGAAATTCAGTGTTCCATTCTACGGTCATAGGTTGTTTTCAGGGCTCTAAATTAACTTTTTCCACCACCAGCCAATTTGGCTAGTGGACATTTTTTCTTACCAGCCAAACAGAAGTTCAACTAGCCATTTTTTTCAATCTCGCCAAAATAAACTATGTGTTAGGCTAGTTTTTTTTTTTTAATTATGGTAATTTTGTTCAACAATTACACTATATACACTATATATAGGCCTGCATACTATAGGCCTATTTTAGGCTATATATTTTTTCATTATTTTTTAACTTCTGCTTTATTTTTAACTTTCATTACTTAGGCCTAATCAATTTGATTAGTTTTTGTTCAATTCCTCTGAAAACAGCTGAATCACATCACACAAGCCACTCACATAACAGACCTTTAACATACAGTAAGCAAGCACACGGCAAAACTCTCCAAAACCTCACATACGCACACCCCAAGGAAGGAGAAGTGATGAGAGGAAAAGGAGAGGAGAGAGGAGGAGCTCTTCTCTTATCTACCACGCGCAACAAAATGACAAGAAGCCTAGTTTAACTAAAAGTAAATAATATCACGGGAATCTTCGATTCCTTTGTTACTTCCACAGCTTCGTCGTTGGTTGCTTTTTTGTTATTTGTTTTCTTTCCGATGGCGTGGGCTTTCCAACTAAGTTGCGCCAGGACTCGGAACATTTCAGAAGACAACTGAACTGACAGCTACGCTCACACTACTCTGACAGTCAGCTCTCCTCCTCTGCCCTTGTCGCTATTTCGTTCCACAACCACTCCTTTTTTAACGTCACTATTATCACGGTTACAATTACTACTAGCATTCACCAACACACAGAACTTTGCTCTAACCACCGCCACATTCTCATCACTCGCACAAAACATAGGCATAATCTGCGTTAGTCATGTTATTGAAACGGTCAGGGCCTCGCTGCTTCAAAAAGGCAGCCTGTTACAGCAAGGTTCAGCCTAGTAATAATAGCAGTAGTGGCGTTAAAAAGGTTGTAACGAAATCGACGAGAGCATAGGAGGAGAGCTGCCTGTCAGAATAGTGTGAGCGTAGCTGACTGAAGGCTGGTCGTCTGAAATGTTTTCAATGCTGGCGCGCGCAACACCATGGAGTTGCCGCTTGCTGCACTGGAAAGCCCACGGTGGGAGGCTACGTCGTGACGCTAGTGTCCATGGGTAATGTAGGAAATCTCGCCTTAAGGGCTCTGCATACTTACCGTGCGCACGTTCGTCATAGCAGCGGTTTACCGTTCATAATTTACTGTACTCGGGCGCTACTGGCCAAATTGGCGGGTAGGTATTTTTTTCTACTAGCCAAAATTAATTTTCACCCGTGTTTGGCGGGTTGGCGTGTGTTAATTTAGAACCCTGCTTGTCGCACTGAATCAAATAGAATGAAACATTTATTTTGTTGCTTTGATTGGCCACCGCAGGCAAAAAAAATGCTCCTCGTTTGTATAATAGCAAACTAGGTCGAATATTTTTTTGCTTCGCTTCTATTTGCTTGCCTTCACCTCCCTCATAGTGAATGGCGAAGTTGGCTTCGCTTGGCCAAATTCGCATGTTTGTGTCCCCGGCGTAACTTGCAAATGCTGGCCAGGCATGCTCACCGATGGCAGTGATGAGACACATGAGCAGCAGGATGACCACGCTCCACAGTACGTCCACATTCAGCCGGCGCTCCAGCTTGCTGCGCTTGTAGCGAGGACCGCTGTTGTTCTGCATCGCCTTCGTCTCATGGCCTGGCGGCAAACAAAGGAAAAAAGTTAAAGCCCACACATTCCAACGTCTGACCTGGGAGCTGGACAACCAAACCACCAGGTAAAAAGAGAAAAAAAAAAGTCCTCTTCAACTACGTAGGATTTTTCTGCTCCCAATTTTTACAATTTTCCCCCAGTTTTTTCACTTGAAAAGTTACAGAAAAATATTTTAAAAAGTGGGAGCAGAAAAAATCCTGTTTGAAGCTAATTTTTTTCTTTTTATCTGGGGTCAGACAAAATCTTCAGACGAGTAAAAGTATGCTCATCCCACCTCACTGAGGCCAGGTGCAGGACAAGGATGTATCGGACAATAGAAAGACTAGAAGTCCGAACACTGCTGCTCCGCTGCTCTGGACCACCCAGCAATCAGTCCATTAATGATGAAAGTCTTTCCACTCATAAAAGAGTAGGATCATTGAACTCATATTTCACAGCATACTATCCACTGATTCAATCATGCCTTAAAAGTCATGAGGAGAGAAATCACATACAGAAAAATAAATTCAACGTATTTCCACAGGTTTTATTCTGGAGGTAACAAAGGTTAAAAAAAATGTCAAATGATATGACCAGCATTGGCAGAAGCAACCATTACTCTACATGGTGTGGTTGGGCAACGACCTAGAATAATACACAGTACTACTAGGCAGGAAATGCAGCAATCTACGTACCAGCATAGACCACGATGCCCACAACAGTCTCTGTGTTCCTCACGGTGCAGCTCCTGAGCAGCAGGTTATCACTGTGGAGGCCCACACGGGTCCTGTTCGGATGCTCCCTAATGACACACACACACACACACACACACACACACACACACACACACACACACACACACACACAGACACACACACACACACACACACACACACACACACACACACACACACACACACACACACACACACACACACACACACACACACACACACACACACACACACACACACACACACAATAAGTGTGTCATAATGAAACATTGAAACATGAAACCGCATACATCATACACACAGGCACAGGCACACAGACACACAGAAGCACACACATACAGGAATAAAATCTTATTTACACACACACTTACACAAACACAAACACAAACACAAACACACACACACACACACACACACACACACACACACACACACACACACACACACACACACACACACACACACACACACACACCATTTAACTTCATATAAATCAGCACAGTTGCACACACTGACACACACACACTTACATGTATCCTCGGAAGCGTCTGAGGTTATTGTTGGGATTTTCACATTCAAGGCGACTACTGAAGGTTTCCGCGTTGAACTCTGAGCCCTAATGCACACATGGAAGAAAGCCACCATTAAAGGGGGACACACAAAGAGCAATATCTGTTGTGTATATATACGCCCGACAAAACGACTCACCTAGAGAAAGTGAATAGAAACAAAGGCAAGTATGTCTTGTCAAATATGGATGTGGGTATGTCAATACGATGGATGCCATTATCCAGAGAAACTCAGTCAAAGGTCAAACGACATATACGAGTCATCAGGCTAAAATGGGTTAAGAAATTGATATCGAATCATATCGCCATGGAGGCTGTGATTTCTACCCCTAGTTGAAACCCCGCTGACTTGGAGAGCTCACCTCCTGGGGCAGGTCCCGCACCACCTGCCTCTGCTTGAGGTTGGTTTCCCCGTCCAGGTTGGCCGTCTCGATGAAGCACACTCCTTTGGGGTCCGACGAGTGCAGCAGCACCATATCCGCCGGGATGATCTCGTTGCAGCACAGTCGCACCATGTCCCCCACGCACACGTCGGCCCAGCGCCGGTCCACATACTTGTGCTGCTTCCTACAACACACACATGCGCATACACACACAATTACACTTTGTTGACGCTTTTATCCATGACGATTTACACTTCTTTCAAGGTATTATTTGGGTATAGTGGAGTTAAAGGATAGCTCCGGCGTAAAATGAAAGTTTCACCATCGATTTCCCATGCCCCAAAATGTGCCTTGCTCAAAGGCGGATGCATGGATGCAAATGTAGGGAGACAATACACAATCATATACACGTGTTGCTTCCAACAAGTTGGCAATACACACACGCACGCACACACGTTTTGGAGGACCACTACTTCCTAAAGAAATGAATAGAAATCAATAGTTTATGGTCATTTCTGTTAATTTTACACTCTTGCACACAGACAATGGGACAGATTTCACAATTTAGACAAAGGTGATTCTAAACATATGATTCTTAAGATGGTTACTTCACATATGCTATCTGAACAGAGACACCACAAACATCCACATGATACAGTTTCTTCATTACCACTAATAGCTTCGATTCTAACAGACTTCAAACCAGTAGGATTCTACATTCTTGGCATTTTTGCTGCGCTCAGTTCTGCAGCACGTGCATACCCCACACACACACACACACACACACACACACACACACACACACACACACACACACACACACACACACACACACACACACACACACACACACAGATAACATCTTCCCTGCATGATAACCTGACCCCAGAGAGGACAACTCAGCCCTGTAGCAATACACCCGTACCCCATGCAAGCGATAAAACACACACACACACACACACACACACACACACACACACACACACACACACACACACACACACACACACACACACACACACACACACACACACACACACACTCCTACGGAAGCACGCACACTGACACACACCTCACTTCAGACAATTTCAAGTACAGGATGTGAAAAAAACAAGAACAAAATCCCTTTCTAAAGTAAAAAATGCATACACATACAAGTTCCCTTGTTTTGGAAAAGGATAGACACACAAAAACAACAGACATCTCTACATTGCAAAAACAGCAAGTGAAGAGTTCAGATGCAAAACCCCCTAACTCCATTTCTGAAGACCTGCACTTCTATATTTTTACAGAACCCCGTTGTTGGTTTGGTTTACATTCATGTACTTGATAATACATATAAATAGTTATATTACATAAATAAAATAAAAATATATGCAATTTTGATAGTTTGTATAAAATAAAAATGAATTAAGATTATTTTCTGAAAAGGCACTTAGGGGGTTTTGCATCTGAACTCTTCAAGTGCAGACACACTGCCTTGCAGCAACCTGTAAAATTGTTCTAAATGACAATAAGAAGCACTGTACCAACAGGATGCTCAATATTTTCACACCTCGACATTCTCCACCAAACGAACACACCGCTGTGGTCCTTTATATTTAGCTGCTTCCTGACATAGCAACGGGTCACTTACATGCCAATGCCACAACCAGCCCAGCCAGAGTCTGAACCAGCTGGATGGTTATACACTCTTCTCCAGCCAATGTAACTGGCGATTAGTGGCACTCGCCCGTCAGTCAGTCCTGGAGTCTATACTAAGAAGCTGGTTCAATCAGAAGTAAACCAGGTTAAGTTAAGAGGTAAATCACCTAGAAAAGAAGATGAGGACTCCAGGCTCTTCTATGACAGTGTTTCCCAACCTTTTTTGTCTTGCGTACCCCCTAAGCATCTTAGTTGTGCCCTGAGTACCCCCTAATTCATGTTCTATATCGCTTTCTCTGTAGTGATGTGACTGCTCCATACATTTGTTACAATAATAACATTTTTCCGCTCCTGCGGTGTGCTCGCGTACCCCTTGTGGTACACGTACCGAACACGTACAGAAACGCTGTTCTATGAGATAACCTGGTTTACTCCTGAACCAGCTAATCTTAGTATAGGCCCCTGGTATCATTTGAGCATGTACACCCAACACCCAACCCGATTCAACAACCTCAACCATGTAAGAGATCAAATTACATGGACTACAACTTGGGAGCCACACTAATGCTTAAAACTATCAGTTAACACTGCCCTCAAACACACACAGGCAAAGCATCCTCAGCACACTGAAATGTAATATGGAAAGGGAAATTACAGTGACTATGCTCGACAATGTATACCTGGCAGGCCAGGCCACTTCAGCATTTGCCTTTTCAAAAGTATCTCTGTAGATCGACACAGATGAACTGATGTGTAAAATCAACATTATGAAAAATCAGGATGAAACATTGACTTCCTACCCACTATTGTGTGATGGTCTAAAAATGGCAAAGTGGTCAAAGTCTTAAAAACATAGTATTTCAAGCAATGTGGTAGTAGTGATGCATTGATGTTGAGAGTTAGGGTGAAGCGATAGATCATTTTGAAACATTTGCACTAGATATATTTTTCTAAGCTGTGTGTGCACAGCAGGTTTAAGTGGAAGACAACAGAATGGTTTCTGTGACAATTAGATTTAAAAAAATGAAAAGGCAATTTAAAGTTCATCTCATTCCAGGTCAAATTTTTGTGCCAGTTGGGACTACTCAGAGGAAGGACTGTAGTGTAAAGACTTGCAATAGTATACCAAGACACACATAGAAAGGCAACACTTTTCTCAGCACTACACATGGAAAGATGAATGAACAAGGACAACTCTTGAGAAATATCTGTAGATATAAATACTCATCAAATGAAAGTCTTGCACTTTAAATGTCTGTATGAGCACTGTCTATGTCCATACTGTCTTATGTCCATGTATGAGTACTGTCTATGTCTATACTGTCTATGTCCTTACCTAGATTAGTCTATGTCTGCATGGGAAAGCAAGAAATTTAATTTCAAATTCTTTGTATGACCAGTGCATGTAAAGAAATTGACAATAAAACCAACTTGACTAACTTGACTTGAAATAAAGTTAATTCAGAAAAAGCTCAAGCTCAAACTCAACCTATTACTGAGTCTCTTACTGTAGGTGTGGTTTCGACTTTTATTGCTTTTAAATTATGCAGCCTAGTATCGATTTCAGGGGTGGGTATGTGTGTTGTTCAGAACCCAATCCATAGCAATAAATAATTATCTCTGAGGACCATAAATTACATCATAGCTCAAGCAGATTCAACTGTAGAAAAAAAAACCTTAAAGCAAAGTAAGACGAAGAGCAAAGTAAGATGTGTGCCATTGCGTATTCCCGAGAAGGGAATCCCTACAACATTGATCTCTTACTGTACTTCTAGTCTAACCTTTCTTAACATGTGCTTCTTAAGCGGGGGCAAAGTTCAGCTTGCATGTTTGTACAGAGCTGAAGACTTAAGGTGGGACAGCACCGCAAGATAGCTGGGTGATGGGGCACAGCAGCAAGGAAAACAGATAGACATGACATTGACAAACACAACATTGAGATAGAAGAGTGCACAGTGAAGTTCATTTATGGGCCTGGGGATAAGACAAAAACAGGGTGATTTGTGGTGTTGGGGATAAGACAAAGGTGGGTGATTGTGGTGAGGGTGTGCAAACAACTCGTGTGTACAAAATAGGGCAGCACAATATAGCAAAAATGTACTGAAATACTGTACTGATAAAGAGTGACAATGAGCGTATCGCGAAAATGACTTAATAATTGCCAACAAGTAAAACATTTCTGTGCCGTCCAATCACTTGCTGAATGTCAACAAATGCGCAAGAAGCTCGCCATGACCAAAGCCACACCTCCCACACAGAGGGACAAATTAGTGACAAGAAAAACTCTTGACTTTATTTCTAAATATCGTTAAAATATTGTTATCGAGGTATTGCATGCTGTTATCAAGCATTGATTTTTTTCTGATATCATGCAGGCCTAGTACAAAATCTTCTAAGACATCCAATCCAATTACTCCTGTCCAGAAAGTTAACCCAGAAACCCTAAAACACACACACACACACTCACACGCACACATAACATTTGCTTTCTGTAACTTGCATATTGTCCTGTCAGTTAAACATTGACCTCATGTAGACCGTGAACACGGCATAAAGGAACACCACTGGAGTGTCTCTACCAAACATTTGTCATTGTCACAGTGGACAACAGACAAAGTGTACTAAAGCAACACACAAGATAACTACAACCTAATTTCAATCCAAAAAACTCGAATACCTACTAAACACAGAACTAAGAATCCCTTTTAATAGACCTAAATTTGTCTTGGAAAAAAACAGACAACACCCATGGCAACACAAATGTCAACATTTCGGGTTTTGATGAGTACAGGCCTCTTGCTAGCTTACTGATACTGTTGTTGCTTAAGACTTCCAATCCATTTCCCATCACAAATCAGATTTTTTTCCATTGTTGGAGTAAAAACCCTGCCACATCCTGCATTTGGCAGCTGATAAGCAAAGCATCAGACAGGAAAATTGTCAGGAATTCCCTGTGCGACTATGTACACAGGCAGATAGACACACAAGGCATGATTTTTGACTTGGTCAAACATGGGTTGACATCCTCCAATACTGACGTCTGTTTGTGTGTTTACCGTACTTTACCTATCATACACCTCACAGAGCAGACTGTTGATCCGACGGTCAGACCTCTGTCTCCGATAGTCTTCCCAGAGGTTTGTCACCGCGGTGATGGACATCACCACGGCGAGGGGCAGGACTGCGATCGCCGGCTGGAAAGCATTGACGATGGGCACGAAGTTCAGCGCGCAGATGAACAAGAAGTAAATATTGGCGAATCGGTGCATCTGTTCAAAGAGGTTCTTGGGGAGGAACGACAGCCAGGTGTACTTGGAGGTGCGTATTTGGTTCCCCTTGTAGGACCGCAGCCGCTCCGCAAACTCCACATCTTCTGGGAAGGAACACACCAGCCTGTGCTTGTTTTCGTTCCTGTCATCTGTAGAGCCACAGATGCGTTTCAGGGCACCCCAAGCCATAGTCTGGAACAGATTCAGTGGCTCACCTTGTCCAAAAGGTGCCTGCCCAAGCTTGTGACAGCGGGTAACCGTGGCTCCAATAATCAATCCACTTTTCCTTTTTCCGCATGTCCGCAGTCAGCACACAAAGTCCTCAGTAAGGGCTTCACATCAGTCAAGGCGAGTCAAGGCAAGTCATGTCCAGCAGTAATTCCATTGAGAGAAGTGGGCATAGTGGATCGACCCCCAGAAAAAAAGAAAGCAAAACATTGGCTCTCCGTCAAAAATCCGAACTCCGATCCCAACAGAAGCAGCCACGGTGTATGTGTGGGTTCCCTGCCATGGAGTGCATCTGAATGGTTTCCAAGGCTCGCTATCTCTCGCCCCCAGTCCGCCACTCCTTTATCCAGGAAAGCTCCTGCCTGCGTCATAAACTCCTAGTTGAACTTTATGACTTCCTTCAAACACAGCGTATATGATCCGGGTAAAGGTGCTTGGACAAAAGAGCTCAATCAATGAGTCAGGTGGAAAAAAAGAAAACTTCTTGCCCAAGCTGAGCACAAATCAGTGCAAACACACAGTTTTCACCCAGATATTGTCCAAGGTTGCCCTGCTTTCACCATTAAAAAAACACCTCTATGAGTTGACAACATTAAGCCAAAGTGTTCAATATCCTACAAACTGATTACCATTATGAATAGTCAAACATCTTATTACCCAAAATACAACATTTTTCAGACTTCCAGAGTTCCAGTTCAGTCACTAAAATACTATGACCAAAAGTATGAGGATATTACAGTTTGAGATGATAAAGAAGTTGTTGCGGTTTCAAATAATTAATCGTACCGGTATTAACCAATTTCAGATTGCTTAGAGTACAATAACTATACAATCTGAAATATACATTATGTAGCAGCAAATTAAGGCCTCCTTGGTGACTGCAGCATTAACAGTATTTATAAATAAAAATATGTGCAATGACTTGTTTCATCATAAATCCTTCTTCTTGAAAGCAGCCAAAAAACTTGTCTCTGTAGCCTCTTACTGCAGATGGGCCCGTTGACACGCCTACTCACTCTTTGTTGAAAACACTCAACTACATCATGACAACATTGCTATGACAATGCAGAGCGTCTTAAGTAACCGATTAAGACTTGGTCATTACCATTTTGGTGACAATAAGGTTATAACAAAGGCTCTGCGCTAAGGGTTTAAAGTGCATACCTAGACCCACCTTAAAAAAAGCCCTCAAACAGCCTCAAAACAGCTCACTCATGTGCAAATCACAAACACCTCGTGAGAGCTCTTAAGTGGTTCACCACGCTGCAGTTCGCGTGAACTCATAACCTACTTATAATAACTTATAGCCTACTTTTAATAACTAATAACTTACTCTGTCTGTCACTTTTCTTTTCATATTTGGGGTCAACTAAAAATAAGCCATCGCGCTCTAGTGACCTAAACCACATCTTGCACTTCTGTACTTCCTCAATTTGTTTGTGTGCACCACAACTGTAACAAACAGGCCTGAAGTAAGCTACAGTACATGTATAGCATATACTTTACAGACACATATAATGTACTGCTTTGCATATTGTTTAATCATTCAGTGTTTATTTATATGCTACATTTTCATTCAGAATTGTCTAACCTCCAACCAATCTTTGCATCTCCCAATGCATACATTGTATACTTTTAGACTGAAAGGAGTTTAAAATACGAATTGCTATTGGTAAATGGCACACACAGAGTTTTTAGGTACAACAGCAGTCTTTCACCTCCCAATTAACACACACAGATCCATGCATGCGCGCACGACTCAAACACAGATGCACACTGACGCTCTGTCTACTGACAGACAGAGATGCGCATACACTCTCTCTCTCAACACACACACACACACACACACACGCACGCACGCACGCACGCACGCACGCACGCACGCACGCACGCACGCACGCACGCACGCACGCACGCACACGCACACGCCCACGCACACGCACACACTCTCTCTCTCTCTCTCTCTCTCTCTCCCCCTCCCTCCCTCTCTCTGTCTCTTACCCGCAGTAGACGGTGGTGACGTTGTTGTTGATCTTCTGGTCGTAGCGGTAGCGTCGGTAGTCCTCCAGCGCGTCCTTGATGGCGATGGCGGTGAGGACCACGGCCAGGGGGATCATGGTGATCTCCTTCTGGAAGGCCTCCACCACCGGAACCCAGTTCAACAGCACCAGGAAGAGGAAGTACAGGTTGGCTGCCCTGAGGAGGAGGAGGAGGAGGAGGAGAGGAAGAGGAGGAGGTGGAGGAGGAGGAAGCGGAGAGGAAGAGGAGGAAGAGAGAAAGAGGAGATGAGGAAGAGAGAGAGGGAGAAGGAGAGGAGGAGGAAGAGGAAGAGAGGAAGAGGAGGAGGAGGAGGAGGAAGCAGAGAGGAAGAAGAAGAGGAGGAAGAGAGAAAGAGGAGATGAGGAAGAGAGAGAGGGAGAGGGAGAGGAGGAGGAAGAAGAGGGGGAGGAGAGGAGATGAGGAAGAGAGAGAGGTAGAGGAGGAGGAGGAGGAGGAAGACAGAGAGGAGGAGGAACAGGAGGGGAAGGAGAAAGAGGAGAAGAAGGAAGAGGAAGAGAGCAACGAGGAAGAGGAAGCGGAGGAGAACAAGGAAGAGGACGACAAGGCGGAGGAAGAGAGAAGAGGAGAGAGAGGAGGAAGGAGTTGAAGAGAAGAGGAGGAACAGAGAGAGGGAGAGGTAGAGGTGGAAGAGGGAGACAGAGGAGGAGGATGAGGAAGAGCGAAAGGGGAGAGAGTGGAGAGGAGGAAGAGTGAGACAGAGAGGAGGATGAAGAGGGAGAGGAGGAAGAGAAAGAGGGGAGGGAGAGGAAGAGGAGGAAGACAAAGATGATGGAGAGGAGGAGGAGGAAGAGGGAGAGGAGGAGAGGGAAAGGAGGAAGAACGAGAGAGGAAGTAGAGCGTAGGAGGAAGACAAAGTGGGAGAGGAGGAGGAAGAAGAGGAAGGATAGATACAGTAAGGGGAGGAATGCCCACAATAGTCAATCTTGGAAACATCACAAATACTCTAAGCAGAAGTTAAAAAGTGCAGCTGTGCTTTTTATAAGCAGGAGGAATCACCGGACTACGTACCAGGGGTGGAGCTAGAGGGAAGGCGAGCAGGGCACTTGCCCCTGGGCCCAGGGCCCTCCCATATTGGTGGTGGGGGCCCTATTGTGAGCTTGGCAAGCTGTAGGGGCCCTATAATTGTCTTGCCCAGGGGTCCTCTGTGCAATTGTTCTGCCACTGCTACGTACTATTTCTGCTGGAATTTACCACAGATTCTAGCCTGGTAAACCAGCGCCCCCAGCTGAACGCTGATTTTTTTTCAGCTGCGAGAGGGTCTGGCCTCGGATCTGAGAACGTTTTGAACACTGTGCCCTGAGTCTGGCAAACCCAATCACAACGCAGAGATTTGTTTTGAATCAAAGCGGGCAGGGTTTTGAGGGAGTGACGACGAATCTCGCAACACCGTTGGGAAAGCACATCAACGGCAAAGATTGCCGATTGGTCAGAGCGCCGGTGTTCTGACAGATTTTCCTACATTGTAATATTTTCCTACGTAATGTCGTTTACAGTAAAATACAAAACAGTAACACCAAACTCGAGGGTGATAGATTTACGAGATGAAAGATATGAAAATAAAATCTCATGGGCATGGATACAAGTATTACCAAAAACCTGGCATTTTATTAAACTTACGCAAAACCACTAGCAAAACCGCTAGCATAATCCTGTCCCGCGTTGACTACTGCAACTCACTCATGACAGGTCTACCTGCTCGTGCGCTAAAACCTCTGCAGATGATCCAGAATGCGGCGGCACGCTTGATATTCAATCAACCCAAAAGGACCCATGTTACTCCTCTGTTTATTGAGTTGCACTGGCTACCGATTGCCGCCCGGATCAAGCACAAGGCTTTGATCCTTGCCTACTAAACCATCACAGGAACGGCCCCAGCTTATCTGAAGGACCTACTAACGCCTTATGTTACTGGAAGAGAACTGCGCTCATCCAGCACAAGCCGTCTGGCTCTGCCATCCAGTCGCTCTAGGTACTCCCAGTCAAGACTGTTCTCTGTTGTTGTACCCAAGTGGTGGAACGGTCTCCCAGAGGCAGCAAGACTAAGCACATCTCTTGCAGCCTTCTAGAAACAAGTACAGACCTTCCTCTTTCGAGAGGAGCTACTAAAATAATGCTTGAGCTGGCCTAGCCCCAGGGCAGACTCTTGACATGATGTTTAGTTTAGTTTGAGTGTGTGTGTGCGTGTGTGCATGTGTTTGTGTGTGTGTACTCTTTATTAATTATAAAAAAATAAAAAAACAAACCCCTCTTTGCAACTGCACTTGTTGTTCTGTATATTTCCTGTGCACTTTGTATTTGCTTGTGATGTTGGCTTGATTATGTCCTCTTTTGAAAGTCGCTTTGGTTATAAAGCGTCTGCCAAATGCAATGTAATGTAATGTAATGTAATAACGAGTAAATTAGCTAAGTTCCCAGGGTCACACTTCAATTTCTAAGACACACATACACAAATAATGATAATAAACACACACCTGTAGTGTAAATTGTAAATTAAAGTACTCTATTTATCTGTCCTCCGCTAATATTCCACAGTCTTAGGATCAGCTGGTGTTGACGTTATGGTCTGCGGATGCCCAATGGGGCTTTGTAGGATTATATGACATGTAGGAGGATTTTACAGAACACCGGCACGGTTTGAAAAAACAACAGGTCATTCTCATCAACAATCTTCGGAGGTATCGTTCATCGGGGCCAGACTAAATTACTCCGGTCTCACATTTAGGCTGGTTTATCAGGCTACACAGATTCATGATGTCTTGCCCACATCAGCAATAAAAATGTATAAATGTATCAGATAATCTAAGCAGAACTTAACATGGAAGTATGTACGTATGCTGCACATAAAAGTACAGTTGTGTTTCTTGCAAGTAGCAACCATCGATGGCCAAGCTTATTTCTGTCATAATTTTAACATAGCATGGCATTACCTTACCGTCAACCTAGTTTTAACGGCTGAACCACAAGATAAGGGGAAAAACTGACAGAACACTGACAGCACATTGTTCTGAGTCACTTGAACACACACTAAGCAACTCAGAAACACTAAAAGGGCTCGGTGTGTGCATTCCAGTTTTCCCAGAAATGATCCCTCTTCAGTACAATAAAGGGGAAGTCTGGTGTTGAATGGCCTTAATTGATCGAGTTACAAGAATACCAGAATACCAAACAGGTTTTTCCCGTCTTGTCCATGTAGTTTCCTTCTCTGACATGTGTCCAACCCCAATGGACCTCTAATCCATGTGTAAATATTGTCATGAAAAATCACGTTATTTAAATAAACTTGGGTTTGAACAATGCTATACAGTACCTGTTGAGACAAGAGACTGACACTTAAAAAGAAAACATGCCAAGCCTATGCTCTTGACTTTCTTTCTCCCCGTTTCAGGTATTAACCCTGTGAGGATATACTTTATTTCCTGGTTTCGGCAAACAACTCATAAACCATCCTGATGTAATCCTGTGTCCTAAGATTATTTATGATTGCTTAGCATCCATTAGTTAGTGTGTGAAGTTAGTCTGCAAATATCATATGCATGTAGTCATCAGCGCAAAGAGTATACTTGGTGCCTGTGCAAGTGTGTGTGCATGTGTGTGCGTGTGTGTGCAAGTGTGTGTGTGTGTGTGTGGCTGATATCTCAAGCTCTCCTATCTCTCTGTGGTGACAGTAGCACAGTGATATACAGTGATTCCACAACAGGACTACACTGTAAATGATTATGAAGAAACAAAACTTTGATAAGACAAGAGCAGGAGTTCTATGGGCCATTATGATGTAGAGTGAAGTACACCAAGTCTACTGTATATCCACTGACAACCTTCCTCATCATGACATTTTATTTATAGGAAATAATTCCACCAGTTTGTACCAGCCAGTCTGGCAGGTCAAATCCATCTTCCCACATGCAGATAGAAGTAAAAAGTATGTCAGGTCCATGACAGGACCATCGATAATATTACAGTTAAGGCAAAACACCCATCCCATGCCTGCTAAACTCTGGCCGTGGGAAACCTACCGGTGAAACTGCTCAAACAAATTCTTGGGGATGAAGCTGAGCAGGCTGTACTTGGTGGTGCTGATGCGGTTTCCATGGTAACCCTTGCAGGTGCTGCGATGCACAGACAGGTGGGGGCCACAGTGAGCCACCACAGTCCGACTCTTCCCCCCAGTCAGACGATGAGCGTCTTGGGTGTCCAGTGGACTCTTGGTGGACAGGGGAGCGGCTGGAGCGTACCAGCCCCTCCCAGGGTCTAGACCCACCAGGTGCTGCCATCGGTGGCGAACCCAGTGGAAGCGCTCCATCGGCGGGCTGGATGCTGAACTGGAGGCCCCTGCTGCGGTGGCGGGATGGCGGCAGGGCCCTCACTCCAGGCCACTGGGAGGAGAGCCAAACGGGTCTTGAGGGGGTCATACAGCTGAGGTACACCTACAGGCAACAACACACATACACAGACACACTGGGTTACTAGACACATAAAGCAAGTAACTTTTCACACAAATATTCAGATGTAAGTTACTGACTTAACAAGAAAAAGTGCATGCGTACTAAATTTCATGTGAAATCAGATATTTACCAGATGAAGCAGAATGAAAAGCTGTTTATGCATGGACTGATATAAAAGTTACATTTTAGGTGCATATTTCATATATTCAGATTATCACATACGGAAATATTCAGTAGGCAATCTACATCAGTTTTACATGAGGCCTAAGAGGTCACTTGTTTTAAGTTTTAAATTTGACTGCAGAATATGACAGGGAAAAGAAATCATCAATTGGTAACAATCGCGATACAGTATTGTGACTCTGCATATTGTGATTTCTCAGTTTGATACAATATCGTTACAGCCCTAATAGTCAGATTTGCACAATTGCACAAGAGATCATTGCTCGCGTTTGTTTATCAAAGCCGATTATCAGCTACTTAGTCATGTTATCTCGTTGCATTCAACACCACCCTGTCTACAAACCGATTAGCCCTTAGCCAAAGTCACACCACAGGGTTTTGAATGTCAAATGTGTAACGGCTTTTCATGTTTCCATATTTGATTCCAGACACACTGCCCCAGAGGCCAGGGTCAATGAAGTTTTTAGCAACAGGCGTCAGGTGGTACAACCACAGCTAATAAGCTTACCACTATTGTATATTAAATGAATGAAGTAATAATTGGTGATTAATGTACACATATTGAGTATGCTTTTTAGATAATAGATGTGCAATAGATGTGCAATAGACAAAAAAATAACATAATTCATACAGTAGTGGCATTAGCTGTGGCTGCACCCCTCTGACGTCTGCAACTAAAAACTGTTAATGATACACCATAACTATGCTAGGCTGTATCATGAACTGCATTTTAAAAAAAAAAAACCAAAACATTTTAGTGAGCTCACCATCAAAGTTTTGAGCTCACGATCAATCAAACTTGCTTCTCAAAATCAGCCACCAAACTGTAAGGTGCACCAAAATACACTTCCTTAGCAATGGCTCTGTGACCAAAGGACTAGAAAATATTTACTTACAGTTCTGCACTGCTATTTGACAACTTCCTCCAGACTTTCAGTACATGACTCGACAAATACACTTCCAAGAGCTTAATGTTGCAATCTTGGAAAATTACTCTAAAGGTTTGACTGACCGAAACAACAGCTTTCATAAATAGCTCTGTTTGACCATAATGGTAGCCCTGTTGCGTTTCCTCAACTCTAAAAAGCATTCTTGAAAGATAAAACCTCTGGTGGGGGTGCTGTTTGAAAAGGGAATGGGCGTGTTGGTGTGAAAAATGCAAGCTAGTGCATGTAAGGCAAGGGAAGTGATTTTAGATCACGGTACCATAACCTTGATAATGTTTTATATGCCTACTGTAATTATTAGTTAGGACAGATCTGCTTTAGGGTAGGATTCACTCCTTCACACACACACACAGAGACACAGACACAGACACACACACACTCCTCCCAGGGCCACCACACTTGTGATTTGTGCTTGATCATTCACTGGAGAGACTCATGTGAAGCCATGAGGCACGTGTGTGTGTGTGTGTGTGTGTGTGTGTGTGTGTGTGTGTGTGTGTGTGTGTGTGTGTGTGTGTGTGTGTGTGTGTGTGTGTGTGTGTGTGTGTGTGTGTGTGTGTGTTTTACAGGAACTGAAACTCCACACGAGGAACAGGGCTTTGCCAAGAAAAGTAGAGCATGTGTCCATGTGTTCATACACAATCTCACTCACATTGCACACCTTCCACAAACACTAGCCTTGGTCTGCTTTCTCCAGTGCATGTGACTACCTCCTCATGTGACAAACTATAGATGTCAAGTCCTGTGCTGACTGTTGCAATGCTAACTTCTGCAGGAAGCGGACAGGGGGCATGCCTCTTCTTGTAGTGAAAAAAGCTTGGTGCTCCCTGACACATACTTGATATAGTCTCTTTCAAATCGCAGAGAGTAATCCCAATCCACAGCAGAAAACAACAGTGTGCGTGTGCGTAGCCACACTCACCCGGGAAATGCCTTGAGCTGAACACCACCCCCGGGCTTTCTCCCCCGTAAGGCAGGCTATCTTGGATACCAAATTGCATGAATGTACAATAGGCTTCCTAGCTTCTATTACATTTAATGCATGCCAGTTTTGTTTACGTGTCAATAGGTCTCACCTTTGAATGGACAATATTGACAAGAACAGAAACCCACATTGTATTTTTACCAGAGCATTAAATACAGCCTGGTGGGTAGGTTGAGAAACATGTTTCATGTGTCAACAACGCCTGCACTGGTTTAAGGGTAATTGTATCTCAAAAGGGGGGTTGAAAATGCTCACTCTGCTTGAGGAAACGTTTTGAATGATATCCTACAGTAAAATTGGACCAACACTGTCACTGAGAAAGTTACACCTCATACTGTGAAACATGGCTACTCATCCTTAATCAATTGACAGCCAATGTCTTATAGGGGCAACTAGGCTACAATGTCAGCTGAGGACAGGCGACTCCTGACACTGACCCATGTCATTGATCAGAAGTACAACAGCGTATCACATTCTAGCTAGTGCTCAGTCTCTTTTGATTAAGTAAAGGTACCTTTTAGAGGCTGAGACATGCAGTAGATGACTGATTCTTACTGAAATCACGAGACCCAACTAATTCGCAGGATGTGAGGCGAGGAACTTGCCTAGAGCTACCCTATTCAAAACCACAGGCAGTTAAATAGTGACAATCAAAAACACAAGCTGGATACTTCACCTCATTTGAACATTACATTGTATCCTCAACTTGGCGTACCAGACCAGACGACGTCACATCTGTCATGTATCGAAATAATTATTGATAATGTCTTTACCATGATGCCAACTGCGAACTGCTGAGAACAAAGCTGTATTCCTTTCTAGGTCAAAAAGACGAACGTCAAACAAACAAACAAACAGGCTAGCAAGTTAGCTAATCATTGTGGGAACTCAACTCAACTCAATAGGTAAAAACTCACAGCTGTGGCTTTGTGTAGTCTTCATGATTTCAAGGCTAACATACGACGTCAATACATTGTAATAGCGACATTTCCAAGCGAATTCAGTCGAAGTCTGATGAAAACCCAGGAGGATGAGGTAACAACCAGCACGAATAATATCCTAGAATGCACCGTTTGGCACTGATGTGTTGTCAATTGTACAAGTCTTTACCTGACTCCTGAATCTTATCTAGCATTACATCAAGAGATAGCCCAGATAGAGCTAAGTAGCCAATGTCAATAAAAAACAAACTTACATTCTTCGCACCGTATGAGATGGCAGCTCTGCACAACCGATTTTAACGAAGTCCAACAAGTGATATCGTTTCCACAATCATGATTCGGTGGTCACTGCCACTGCCAACGTTAGTTAGTTCCACCAGCACAACGAACGGTCCTTCGCACTAACAACAGTAGCTAGTAGTGTGCTGTATCCGGGGCTTCTGTTCAATGAGGGAAGCATCAAGGCAGCAGCAGAGAAGCACCCTCATGAGACAGTTGCCAGCGCAGAAAGACAAAAGGCCCTCTATCTAGAGTGTGAGATGTAAGTTGACACACCTCCTAGGCACCTGTGCCTTTTCTTTTGTTTTCTGCTGACAGTCGCTGGCTGGATATAAATTAGGCCTATCCTGAAAACCCTGACAGGAGGCCTAATGATTTCCCCAGCCATTTCCCAGCCATTCCCATCCCTATGTGCATTTCAATCATTATTTTCAGCACTTTCCTTTGGATATTGCAAGGTGGCCAACTTTATTTTCATTTGTTTTAGTTTAGTCAACCTTTGTAAACATGTAGGCTATATAAGGAAATATGACAGAATAGTGCTGAAAGTAGTTAGTCTTTCATGAACATCACCTTATAGTACAATGTCATAATGCATGAAAACAAGTCATTTTGGAAAATGGCGGCCATATTGAATTCTGAGCAAAAATTGACGTGGCCCCATGTTTTAATTTCTTCCAATAGGCCTTCTGGTCAGTAATCCACAGAGAAAAGTGCGGTAGGACGAAAGGCCTAATTTTCCCAGCTGATGACTTGTCTAAAATAATAGGCTAGCCTATGCTCGGCCTGATAGGCCTTAGGTAGGCTATCTTACTGGACTGGGGGACGACGACTTAGAACTAGGCCTAATGCAAGACAAGACACTCCTCATTGCAAGCAGAGGCTGAGCCTACATGACCAGAGGCCTGACTGCTTCTTAGTGTTCATCAAAATGTGTGTTGCCTGTGTAAACATGGCCTATGTTTTAAATATGGAGGCCCACCAATTTCAATGGGAGAGGGAAAGCAGAATTGCGCCAGGGCGTAAGTTTTACCACCGGGATGGGATTCGAACCTGCAACCCTCTGATCCAAAAGCCAATTTCCGGTTCTTATGCAGAGTTGTCTTATGCCTATTTTTCATTGCCAGAGTTGTAGAATAATACAGATGTCATTTACACCACTAGTGTGATGTTACATAGTTGCAGCTATGTAATATACTGTGTTATAATTACATTAACAATATTTCTACTTTAATGTAACTCTGTTTGTTGCCCCTCTCGTAGACAACAGTGGCTAATACTGACATCTGATTGTCGTCAGATAATTGCCCGATTGTCTGTAGAGAGGGTGGTTCTTGTTTTATTTTTTTATTTACTTATCATTAGTGCTTGAAGTGGAAAGAAAGAGGTGCAGGAACCGTGATCGTCCGAAAATACCATCCAAAAAGAAGTGCAGGAACCCTGATTTTCCGACAAGGCAATCAGTACAAAGAGTGACCATGTCTGTGACAGCAACAAGGAGGACCAGTTTATTATTATGATCAAAGTACACTAAGTTTTGCAGCTAAAAATGTCAATTTCTGGAAATTCAAAATGGCGGACATGGAAAAGAGTAGCAATTTTCCCAGAGAAGAGTAGCAACCCCCCCCCCCCCCCCCCCCCCACCCCCCCCCCCCCCCCCCCCCCCCAAAAAAACAACAACACTTTATTGTGTTAAATTCTCTAGAGGATGCTCAAGGCCGCACAGAAGAACGTCAACTGCACGTTCCCCTCCCTGATGGACATCTACACCTTTGGAGAGTCATGAACATCACTAGGGACATCTCCAACCCTGGTTTTGAACCAGAGAATGTAGATGGGAATGTACTGGCAAGGATGAAGTCTTCAATGGGTGTCACTACTGTTCCTTGGGTCTGACCCTTTTTGGGGAACACGGGTGACACCATTTGGGGAGACATGTGCATGTAAGTCACACACACAATTAAATGATACAGCATAATTGTGAGGGTGACTTTCACATGCGCACACTTAAACAATGTACTTTCCGTTGAACTGCTGAACCTGTTTCCCACCAGAACCAGGACAAATAGACTGAAGAGTTTTTTTTTCCAGAGGTCTTCAAACCTATTAACTACAAAATGCACAAATGGTCATTTGAATACATTATAAAAGAGGAAATGAAACGACAATTCCTTTTAAATGCATTTATTGGTAAAACATAAGAATTGACAGGGTAATATATAGGACTATGCCTTCTTTTTTTTTTTTGGATGAGACATCTGCGACTATCTCGTCCGATTTCTGTTGCACACAATCTTTTCTTTTCTCTCAACAGGTATCTCTCCTTGGAGGAATACATCTGATTACCATGGCGATCCAGGATATTAGTATTTGCTACCACATTCTTCTGTGAGTTGGGCTGGAGTTGGGCTTTGCTTTTGGTCCGTCTCTTTTCTTCTTTTCTCTCATGCTTTCCTTTTTTCCCATTTAAGCAAGGCTGATTCCAGATTTTGGCGCAACGCCTCTGCTCTTAGTAGTGCTTTGCGCTTGTTCTGCTCTCGCTTGGTCCGGCTCATGTACCTTCCCGTCCAAACTAGAGAGAAAAACAACATATGACAGCCATGTACACATGGGTAATATTAATTGCAATGTAGTATCAAAACACGATGAATTTAGAACCAGAGGTAGCCAATTAGTTAATTCTTGACCATTGAACTAAAAACCTCTATCACACTATCACAGAATACATGTGAAAAGTGAGCCTAATCATGTCCACACAACTTTCAAAAACAATGGTGTAATGGTATTAACCAGTCACCATTAGTGTAGCCCCTTAATGCGCGCCGTACCTCCAGTGGCACGCTGTAATAGTCATTGAAATGTAACTACCATAGTCCTACAATACTATGACACAACACAGGCCCTTTAGTGATGCACCACGACTTGGTCATTACCATACTGGTAACAACAAATTTATAAAGCCGTGTCTTAAGGGGATAAATTAATGATTCTGTCTTTTCGGATTTTGTTCCATGGACTTAATTAAAAGCAGTTCGTAAAGACATAGGCCCACTAGAGTGGCTTTCGTGACTGCCCGTATTTATTATTACATTGCCAACTTGGCTAGACTGTGGGCAATATTTTGTGCTGGATCAGTATGGGCTCATGCTTAAGACATATCCTACATACTGTACATCTACTTGTCACTTACCATGACAGTAAGGTTCATCAACCTCAATCTCTTCCCTTTCAAAAGACCGTTGCATTTTCCTTACATGTCTCTCTTTCATTGTTTGATTGGCCCATGTGAGGAATCTCCTTGTGACACCCCTTCTGTCTCTGCCCACTGGACCACCATCATCGCCATCCTGAGATTGCGATTCATCTGATGTGTCAACTCTCTCCTCATTCTTCCTGGTTGCCTCTTCCCTTTTCTTCTTCTCCAGTTCTAGCCGTCTTTTGACTGCTCTTTTGATTTGCAGCTCTTCCTTGCATCCTTTGCAGATATATCCTGGAAGTCTACTCCAGTATTTCTCCTCCTCATCATTCTTCTCCTTCTCTTCTGTACTTTTAAGCTCCTCCTTCCAACCTTCTAGTGCTTTTATCTGCCTCTCTGTATTTCTCAAAGCATCTTGCCTTTTCTCCACAAGTAAGCTTATTTGCCATTTTGACTTGTGAGGTTCCCCAGCATTGTCAGCACCTGGACCACCGTCATCGCCATCCTGAGTTTGCGATTCATCTGGTGTGTCAACTTCACCTGGCTCTAGGCCTCTCTCCTCATTCTTCTTCCTGGTCGCCTCTTCCCATTTCTTCTCCAGTTGTTGCTGACTTTCAACAGCTCTTTTGATTTGCAGCTCTTCCTTAAGCTTGCAACATTCGCAGATATATCCTGGAGGTTCCCCAGCATGGCCAGCACCAGGAGGGCTCTCTGTGCGCTTTAGCCCAGCTGGTGGCAGCTTCCCTCCATCTACATTGTACATTTCTGCAAGTCTCCTTGCTTCCTTTTTGCTCTGATGTCCCAGCTCTTGTTTTTGTTCATCTTTTGTCTTAACAGTCCCTGCGTCTTGTGCCTTGCAGCAGACCTGATCAGGCTTTGGCATCTTTTCTTTATGTCCATGCCTCTCAGGCCGTTTACCTCCTCTATCCATCTCTGTCTCAAGTCTTTCTATATTGTTAGGACAACTGACCTTTTTCACTTCTTTCTGTCTCTGTGAATACATCTGATCAGCTCCTTTTTCAACTATCTCAATAGGTATCCATTTTTCCTTTGATCCCTCTGCTTCTTTCTTTCTCTCATGTCGGACGACTTCCATGTGTACTTGTTGCACTGTATTTTCTGCCTTCTCTTTTCTCTCTTGGCCTACTTGTCTTTCAACCTCTGGCTCTTCTTCACGCATTTGTCTTTGCCTTTCTTTATTCTTTCTGTGGGCCTCTATGTGTTTTTGCCCCCCGCTTTGGTTTTCATCAATTTGACATTGCATTTCATGATTTCCGCTCTCTGCCTGTAGTGCTTTATCTCCGTTTCTCTTTGCTTCTTCCACCACCCATCTTTGCCCTACTTCTTTTCTCTCCTCTACCTCCATCTGCCTATTTGCTTTCTCCATTTTCTCCATGTGTAAACTCCCCTTTTCTATCACTGTTTGGTTCCCCTTCATCTGCCATTTTTGGAAACCCAGGATCTCTTTTTGGTTCCTCAATTGAATCTGATTGTCCCTCAGACACGGTTCCCTGTCCTCTTCAACCTCCTTGCTATTCTTTCCCTTTCCCTCTTTTCTTCCCTCCAGTTGTCCATGTTTCTGCTCATCGTCCATCTTCTGGGCTTCTGTTGCCAATTCCTTCTCCTTTTGTTTAACCTTGTTTCTCATTTTTATTTTAATGTCCCCATCATCTCCATCTTTGCTTCTATAGTGCTGCGTTCAAGTTCACTATGTTTGTCCTCATACTTCCCCTCCTCAGACTATCCTCCTGTTCCTGATTCCTTTGTTCATCTCTCTGCTGAGGTCTCTTCTCTCTCTGCTTGACAGAAATTTGTTTTTGTAAGTTTCAGTTTGTTTGCACTAACCATTTTTAAGACCTGGAAAGGAAATGAACTTAAGAAAGATGCAGAGGCCTTCATGTTCTCAATTTAAATCTAAGGGTGATTAAGGGGGAAATAAAATGATAATGAGAAAATTCATGTCACCTTTCTCCTTCCTGTAAATGAAAAATGATCTCGTATCATCTCATTGTCTGAAAACTGTACAGTCTTTATGATGAAATAGGCCTACCTACATACATTGTGACATCAGAGACTGGTAGCCAAAATGCATGCATGAACACTATATGTTGACCACTCCTTTGAAGAACAAAATCAAACGTGCCATCAATCGTGACAATGCGATATGTGCATTATCCTGTAGGTGGCGTTAACATGTGGAAAAAATATCAAAGTAGCCTACCGGACCAAGAGGGCAGCAGCCATGGTTTGGCCATGCCAAAAGGCTGAACACAGGGTAGCCTATAGTGTTCAAATATGGCCAAAATGTAACGCTTTGGCCATGTCCAAGTAGGCTGCTCAATATCATGGAGCGTTTCAGTATCCTGAATATATGATCAGGAGATTAGGGTTGGTCAGTGGCGTGCACAGACAATTTGGGTGGCAGGTGCTGTCCTGCAAGGCTGTGGCATATACAGCTCCAGGCCTTTTTATTAGAATACCATGAAAAAGTTAATTTATTTCCATAATTCCATCAAAAATGTTAAACTGTCATGGATTGTAGATTCATGGCCCAGTTTTTTAACAATTCCAATCATTATTTTTTGTCTTTTTATATACGTTGGCCTTCCAGCTCAAAAAACCCATGAATTGGGGAATTCGCATTATTAGAATATTGTTATAAAATCTAATTTTTCTTCATCAAAATTCGGGTCACATTAAATCAGTTGAAATTTGATACTTTCTACATAACATGCAATGGTCAATACTTGGTTAGGACATTCTCTGTCTTCATAATGGCCATGATGCGTTTAACATTGAAGTCAATGGCAAAAACAGTGCATGGGAGTTATGGAAGCCCAGAAATCCTTGATGCTTTGTTGTCAGCTGTTCTTGTTTGTTGACCTGGTGCCCCACACTTCACTCTTCAATATACCCGAAGATTTCCATGCCACGTTTTGGTGTTAACTCACCAGTTTAATTGTAACTCAACAGAAATAAAACCCCATTCATTTTCAATGGGGTTTCATTTCTGGTTATTTAGAATTAAACTGGTGAGTTAGCGCCAAAACGTGGCATGGAAATTTACAGGGTATATTGAAGAGTGAAGTGTGGGGCACCAGGTCAACAAACAAGAACAGCTGACAGCAAAGCGTCAAGGATATCTGGGCTTCCATAACTCCCATGCACTGTTTTTGCCATTGACTTCAATGTTAAACGCATCATGGCCATTATGAAGACAGAGAATGTCCTAACCAAGTATTGACCATTGCATGTTATGTAGAAAGTACCAAATTTCAACTGATTTAATGTGACCCGAATTTTGATGAAGAAAAATTTGATTTTATAACAATATTCTAATAATGCGAATTCCCCAATTCATGGTTTTTTTGAGCTGGAAGGCCAACGTATATAAAAAGAAAAAAATTAATGATTGGAATAGTTAAAAAACTGGGCCATGAATCTACAATCCATGACAGTTTAACATTATTGATGGAATTATGGAAATAAATCAACTTTTTCATGGTATTCTAATAAAAAGGCCTGGAGCTGTAGGTTATATCGGGGCATTATTGTAACATGCTGAAATCGTGTGGGTGAAGCATTTGTAGATTATCGTGCCAACATGGACCCTATAGTGAAAAAAAAGTTCAGTTTTTGTCCAGTAGGGCAAATGGCAGGTCCTACCATCACCCCGTCCCTATCTGCAGAAAACAGATAAGGTAGGCTACTCCCTCTAGTGTACACTTTGGGTTCTTCATGTGAAGCTATGAGTGATAATATTTGTTTTAAAAGTTAGAATTAGACCTAGGCTGCTACTACTATTGTAGGCCTACTATAGTCATCATCATCATCATCATCTTAAAACAACAAACAAGCAAACAAAAAACATACCTTGCCGAGAAATGGCTCTTCATTTCAGAAGATATATGAAAATGTGCTCTTCAAAAGGTCATACAACTTGACAACTTGTAGCTCCTATGAAAATGTGATAATGTGCTAAACTTGCTCAACTTTGGAACATCTATGATGTCACACTGACTTACTTATGACATCAGTGTGGCATACAATTCTATGATTAAAATAATTTATCTATGATTTATTATTTAAATTTATTTTCTTTCTTATTTTTAAATGTAGGCTACATTTAGTCTCGATGTGAATACAATAATTGAAATACTGTAGGCTATAGGCCCTAGGCAGATTATATTTCTAAAATAGCCTAGAGAATATGCGATAATAATATCTTGCATAATAATAATAATAATAATAATAATGATGATGATGATGATGATGATGATGATGATTATGAAAAAGAAAACTTATTTCATCAAACCATTAAGCATTAGTTTGTTGTTAATTCATGAAATTATAATGCTGTGCTGCTACAGCTTTGGTTTTCCCGTCATATGACAGGTCAGCTGACACGGAAGTGCAGAACGAGAACGAGATGAGATGTCTACTATACAGTTGCTGAACAAAATCCCTGCCGCAGAATGCTTGAAAGTAAGTAACGAATCGCTTTATGCGCTGCTTATGTTACTCGGTGTCTACTGTACATGCAACCATGCAAAATGTCAGGCAAATGGACAATTATCACAACAACCGAGCCATTCGAAATTATCCTATGCTTCTGCAGCATAGCCAATGAACATGAACGCATAAACTGAGCAGCTCTCTGTGCTCAACTGTGCTATCGGTACCAGGGACACATTTTAGTCGAAAATAAATGGCCTCAGTAAATGAAAATTACGCACCGAATATCCTACCTTCTAATGAGGTTGGTGTGGAATTTTATGTTTGTATTCGGTAACCCCAAAGGAGCTCTCCTGTCTTGTTCTGTCTTCATGTTGCCTTGAAGTGTCAGGGGATAAAACCCAGGGCTACTTTCAAGGTAGACTACAGTGTGTAGGATTGTGGCAGTAGCCTATGTTGTAGTAGGCCTATTGCAAATATAGGCTACTGCTGCCAATTGCAACTATGCTGCCTGCTCCCAATCTGATCTTGCACAAGACTCTTCAGCTAGGCCTAATGTGTTGTACAGTAGCCTATGTGAACTAGCAACGTACGTAGTTAGGGGTACACCCCTGTACAAAACCCTGCACCCCCCAGACCTGAACCTAATGAAAAGTGTGTGTGTGTGTGTGTGTGTGTGTGTGTGTGTGTGTGTGTGTGTGTGTGTGTGTGTGTGTGTGTGTGTGTGTGTGTGTGTGTGTGTGTGTGTTATGGATTCTGGGTTCAAACCTGTGTCCAAGCAGGAAAAATATTCTTAGCTAACAGCTGGTCTACCGATATGTTACCTCTGTTTTTTTGCGGTGTAACTGAACAGCCTTTTATTAAATTTATGTTTATTTGTTATCCCCTTTACTTTTGACTTTGGTTCAAAAGTAAAAACTCTGCCACAGTTTATTCCATCCCAGGTGACTTCACTTAGTAACGGTGGGTTACGGATGTAAGCTTGGTTCTGTTTCTCTCTAGAAAGGCTGCCAGACCAGGCTAGCCGGAGGGCTAGAACACACGGAATAAGAAAATGTGGACTCCTGCGCTCTTCCATTAGGCGATTTACCTCTTGACATAACCTGGTTTACTCATGAACCTTCTTAGTATAGGCCCCTGGTCTGGCTGCCTTTCTTGAGGGAAGCAGAACTGGTCTTCTACCTGTCTTGAGCACTCATTACACTCAGCAGATTCAGTGCTGGTTAGATGAAATTTGTGGCAGGGCTTTAACTCTCTGAAACCTGGAAAAGACACCCCTGACACCAAACAAAACACTACAGTACTGTAATGGAGGACCACTAGCAGAGTGTGGCATGGAACGTTCCCCCCCGAAGCCTCAATACAGTGCGGTAGCGTTGGGCTGTCGGACCGGCCCTTTAGCTCAGCGGTCTCGTACTGTACCTCCCATTGCTGAATCAATGTAGCTGACGAGGTGGCAGGTTCGCGTCCCCAATGGGGATGAACCGTGCGGGAACACCTCCGTCACATATACACACTACAGTAAAATACAACATAACCGTCCTTCAAACTGACTCTGAAACATTAATGCACCAACCCTCCTTTCCCCCTCCCTCATCAGTTTCTGCATGGGGTGGTGAACGGGGTGTGTGGCCGGAGCTACCCTAAGAGGACGGACTATGGCGACACCTGGACCCTGTCGCAGTACTCAGAGCTGCTGGAGGCCCTCTCTGCACTCCTCAGGGTCATCGTTGGGAAGAAATGCACAGAGACGGTATGTACACTACTCACATTAAGTGAGGGATATTGTAATTTACATGATTTGCTCTTCCTATTCGTTCTGATTTCTATTCATTTAAGTAAATAAAAAGTGTCCTTGGGTATTTTCTAATAACAAGCGAGAACAGACTGCATTCCATTCGCTTAGTATAATATTTCCCCAAAAAACAGAACCTCCTTGGCGGAGGTAAAAATGTGGACAGTAACAAGGATAGCTCCCATGTAACAAGAATCGACTATGTGCTGTATGTATAGTAGCCTACTCCAGCAGCAGTGTAGAGTGAAGGCAGTGTCTACCGGAGGACGTTTTTTTTTTTTTTTTACATAGAATTATGACTCCTATGGGGAAACGTGTCATACAGGGGACAGATTTGGATCAATAGCTGTATGTACTTTAACGGCCCCATGGGAAAACCTGCACTTGCACTCGATAACCTCTTGTATTTGAGCCAAGAACATGGACACAAAGAACAACAAGACAAAGAGCCCCTTAAGTCTAAATCCACATGGTCCCAAGGTACCCATTTTCACACAGTAAATGCTAAAACAGACAAAGTACTGTGCACAAATGTGAAAATGTGATATGGCAGTAGGCACAGGCATTCATCCACTTATCCGTGATGAAATGTGTGTGTGTGTGTCTTGTAGATACGGGATGTGTGGTGTGTGTGTGCGCACATGTCTGAAAACTGTGTGTGTGTGTGTGTGTGTGTGTGTGTGTGTGTGTGTGTGTGTGTGTGTGTGTGTGTGTGTGTGTGTGTGTGTGTGTGTGTGTGTGTGTGTGTGTGTGTTTTGTCTCTGTTGTTGTACACAGGAGTACTGAACTGATGCATCGAGTCAAAGTGCTAACTTAAACTGTGTGTGTGTGCCTGTGTGCGCGCGCGCCTGTGTGTGCCTGTGTACATGTCTCCACTCAGGAGCTGTTGACAGGGCTGGAGGAGCCCCATGCGGCGGCCGTGTGGCAGTGCGTTAAGGCCCGGCAGGAGGAGATTCACCAGGCCCTGGTGGAGAGAACCAACGCCATCTCCACCACCCAGCTCCAGGACTTTGACTGGCAAATGAAAGTAAGGAGTGAATGCAAACGTAGCCTTTAAAGGGTAACAATGTGGGATGTTTGCACGGTGCCCGTGGCATGCCTGTCTCAAAATCTAAACATTCATGAAAAAATGGCCTTAATGTTCAAAAAAGTGGACTTCTCCTTTAACCCATTGACGCCGGTTGTTGCGTTACGCAACATTGGCCCTGGCGCCGGTTGTTGCAAAACGCAACATTATTGATTTGTCAATATTTTCAAGACGCATGAGAGATGCAATGCACAATGTTTTGTTCAAATACACAAGAGGTGGATGTTCTCGATTCTTTTAAAGATCATGTAGCAAAAAAAAAGTTTGATTCGTCGACAAAAATGTCAAACGCAATCAACCATGCTTGCTTCTGTAGACGTGGGTTGTTTAGCCATTTCACACAGGTAAAAAAAAAAAAAAAAAGAAGAAGAAGGCTGTGGTTCGCAAGACACGCTGTTACAGCGAACGTGATGTTCAGTTGAAAGGTAATGAAGACATTTTAATCGAGGAAAGGAAATATGATTGAAGACCCTTTAGATAGAGAGCAGGAGTGTGATTTGCCGCGGCCGCATGAAGAGGTGGGCGAGTGGCTTCCAAATAGACAGTCAGCTAGATTTCGCCAAAACCAAAACTTCTCTCCGACACTCGGGGCAATTGGCGAAGGCGTCAATATCTGAGGAAGCACGTCCTTCAGATATATTGCAGAATATTTTCACTGAGGAACTCTCGGGTATGGTGATAACCTATTGGTGAGGCAGACAACGGTAGACATGCGAATTATAGACGCGCGGCCACACATCCGGCTAAAAGTGGAGCCCCGTCTCAAAATAAGATATTATGAAATTGCTCATCGGTCTCTGCATAACGTTTGGAGGAATAAAACGGCCATACTCGCCGGTGGGAGAGCAAGTGGCTGTATCAGACAAATGTCCCCCATTTATGGCAGAAATGACTGCCTAATAATTATAATAATAGTGATTATTGTGATTTAGTTATAGTCGGCTATTGTAACAGTAGCAATAGTAGCCTAATAGCCTATAATAAATAGCAGCATCAAGCATTAGGCCTATTCTGAAAGCACATGAAACTTTCTTTCAATCATTTGATTATGAGATATGATTTTTTTAAGGAATATGTGTTAGTGTTAATTCTGAATGAGCATAATCCCGTGAAAGCAGAGGATTTTACCTTTTAAATGCAATTTGTCCCATGTCCCTATGTGTTCCAGAGGCTGAGATATTGAATTTATCATAGGAGTTTTCAACCAAGTTTTCTTATCTCAAAAAACCCTCAGGCATTGGGGACCTTTTCTAAAAACTGGCTCAGGCGCCAATGGGTTAAATAAAGTCGCTGTGGGGATGTTTTTCATCACAGAATGCCAGCACTTGATACAAATCTGAAAACGGTAGGTAAAGCGATTTTTTTTTTTTTTTTGTATGAGAAGTGACTCCCATGACAATTGTAGCAGACTGCTCTGTCAAAAGTTGCATTTGGGGTTTTCTGAAAGAGGACCGTGGAAGTCGTCGCGAGTCCTCGTTCACTTACTGATGTCGCGAGTCCTCGTTCACTTACTGATGTCTCAAATAAGCATCGGGTGACTCGGGACAGTGTTTCATTTAACTTTTAATCCTACCTAGACTTTAAACTTTTATAATCGGAATATCTTGACATGCATACATGCAGTATGTGCACAGGCAGAGAGACATGCACTGTCTTCCTGTACAGTCTGCCACTCGCGACCTCTTAACAACCCCCTCTGCCATGGGAGCACAGGTGCGAAGAGAATGAAGCAAAGGACTGCACTCTTCAGATTTTTCTTTCTTTATACGGGTGGGAGACGTGACGCCTTGTTTTTTCGTAACATTGGTTAAAAACCTACAAAACTGTTATTTTCCTTTAAAAAACAAATGTCAATGAAAGAAGATGTGGTACATTATGTTTCATATTAGTCTTAGATGAGAAGAAACATTTTTGTTAAGATTTATGTAAAGGTTTATATGTCAAATTTCCTGCGGTGTGACTGTAACATTAATGAAACAATATATAATAATATATATATAAATTAACCAACAACATTTTGAATAATGTATGAAGCATTTGGCATGATTGCATAAATCTTAACTTTAGATTAAGATATGTGAATGTGGAAAAAACTCAAGACAGTAATATTAACTACAAGTTCAATTTCGTAACACAAATTGCGTCCTGTGGGGTGACATGTATGTCAATGTTTGTGAATGGGCAGCTGCAAGGCCAACTACAAGGGTCTTAAAGACTGGCTCCTAACCAGTCAGTACCTCAGTTATTGGAGAGTGCTGTGGAAGTTTAAGGTGACTCTTAACCTCTTAATATGTATTCATATTGCAATCTTTCTGTCACGCAATACTTAGGTTCATTTTATGGTGTCCTGTGGTGTGACTGCTCTTATAGGAGGAAAAAACGTTTTTTTTTTATTAATGAAAACACATATTAAGATTAAACATGATATCATTATCAAGTTAGCATGAGCTCAGATGTCAGTCATGTATACAAAAGGATTAAAATGGCCATAATGCAGTGAATTCCCTGTGGTGTGACTCCATTTTCCTGCGGTGTGACATGCCTATGCTATGTGTTGATGCAGGACACATTTTCCCAAAAATGGCAAAAATAAGGTGAAATTCCACAGACCACTGAGTGCTTTATTTTTTTCAATTTTTTTCCAATTTTTATCCATCATTTTTTTTAGGAATTTGAAAAACTTTTTTTTTTTTTTTTGCGTTACGCCCTTAAACGTCAACCACCCATTCGCCTATGAAGGTTTCAGACAGAGCCCTTCTTCAGCGTGGAATGGCGCTGAAACGAATGCTACACCTGGAACAATGTGAAGGCTGTGTAAAACTGAGTGGGACCGCAAGGTCAGTCATGGGTGAGTGGTTAGGGCATCAGACTTGCATCCCAGAGGTTGCCGGTTCGACTCCCGACCCGCCAGGTTGGTGGGGGGAGTAATCAACCAGTGCTCTCCCCCATCCTCCTCCATGACTGAGGTACCCTGAGCATGGTACCGTCCCACAGCACTGCTCCCCATGGGGCGCCACTGAGGGCTGCCCCCTTGCACGGGTGAGGCATAAATGCAATTTCGTTGTGTGCAGTGTGCACTTGTGTGCTGTGGAGTGCTGTGTCACAATGACAATGGGAGTTGGAGTTTCCCAATGGGCTTTCACTTTTTCACTTTCACAAGGTTTGACCATATATGATCAGTTTCGCCGCCAGTTTTGTCAGCAGAAATTCCTGTAGGATCCTATGGCAATGCTCTAACTCTTTTCTATCTACGGCTGTGTCAGGCATGCTAATGGCAAATCCATCAACTGACAATGCCGGCCCGACGCAACTGACGGTGCAACAGAAAAACTTTTGAAAAGTCATGAATGTAACTTATTTGTCATGCTGTTTTCGTCGCGTTCAGTTAGGACAGGCCAACAGAAAATAAAGGAATACAACAGTTTTTTTTGCATTTAGTCACTCCTCTACACATAGGAACTCACCCCATGTACCTGACCAGCTACTTCCTTGCACAAGAAGAGACTGATTGGAATATAAAAGCTAGATGAAGCTACTTGTTTTGAAGGGCTTTGATTTGATGTTGGTGACATCAATAGATAAATAGTGATTTGTGTTCTTCTGATAACGGTGTGGTTTCTTGGTCTCCCTCTCTCTCTCTCTGTCTCTCTCTCTGTCTCTCTCTGGTGTGTGTGTAGCTGGCCCTGTCGAGCGATAAGTTGTCCCTTCTGCACACGCCTCTGCTCTCTCTCACGCTGGATGTGAAGGAGAATGGAAAGCCTCGTCCAGTTACCATAGAGATGAACAGAGAAGAGTTACAAACTCTCATTAGTGCCATGGAGGCTGCTAACAAGGTCAGTCACACTTTCTCTCTCTCTCTCTCTCTCTCTCTCTCTCTCTCTCTCTCTCTCTCTCTCTCTCTCACTCACTCACACTCACACACACACACACTTTTCTTACAATTGCTTCTACTTGAGTCAGGAAATAAATGAAGTTTGTTTAGCAGAGGAAAAACCAACAAGCGCTGCTATGCATTATAAATGCTTATTCAGTTTTTGGGGCCATACACACAGGTTTCATAACACGCCATGTGTACACACACACACACACACACACACACACACACACACACACACACACACACACACACACACACACACACACACACACACACACACACACACTCAGGTGAGTGGAAAAAAAAACCTCAGACAGATGAAACGCTACTGTTGCACCCAAGTGTCATCAGCTCCCCTCTGCGGCACTTCAACTTCACACACTTCTCTCTCTCTCTCTCTCTCTCTCTCTCTCTCTCTCTCTCTCTCTCTCTCTCTCTCTCTCTCTCTCTCTCTCTCTCTCTCTCTCTGTCTCTCTCTCTTTGTGTGTCTCTCTCACACACACACCTCATCTCATCTCACGCTCTCTCACACTCACAGGTGGTCCTGCAGCTGAAGTAGGCTTGGTGAAGTGATTCACGGTGACAGTTGAGACATCGAGCCCAACGGGTGGCCAGACTGATGACGTCATCATCATGGGACGCTAGCCAGCGGAGAGCTAGCAGCACCGGGCAGGTAGCTCTGAGTCCTACGTGCATTCCAATATGTGGACTGTCCTCCACTTGTGCTTGTGGCCCCACATCTTGCTGACGCCCCGCCTCCGTGTAGAAAACAAATAAGTTTCCCCGGTGACAGCCGAGCCTCAACAATTTTTGGGGGACTATTCTTCATTCACCATCCTGTTTGCAAATGAGAAAATGACATTAGAATTGAGCTTTTGTGATATATTGAAGTATACTGCGGTTGTCGGTGACGTCCTCATGAGGACACAAGGAGAAAAGTGAACAAGGGAGGACAGGAGTCCACAAATTGGCATCCACCCCTGGGTTCAGTATCTTCAGGCTGCGTGAGGCAACCAGCGGGTGCAAGCCAATCTCTGTCCTCCCATACGTCCCTGTGGCCTCCCAAGGGCTGGACAACATTTACGATCAGAGTTTTTATTCAATATCTCGCCAGAAAATAATTTTAAGCTCACTCTCTCATTTGCAATCAAGGCCCCACAAAAATCGCTCTGCCACTGGATGACCGTGGGAAAACATCTGTTTTCTCCGCGGAGGCGGGGCAGCACTGTGGCAAGAAGCCAATGGCCACAGAACAGGTCAGGATGGGAGGACAGGAAGACAATGATTGACTTGCAACCAGCATCTTAATACCGTTCTCCCTATGACCCTTGGATCTACACAGACATCAGTCAGTTGCTTCAATTGTTCCTAATTGGTTTTATCATATTTGGTAATCAATACCTATTTGGTATTAACATATGCCTGTGTGCGTGTGTGTGTGTGTGTGTGTGTGTTTGTCTGCACACCATAGTGTTTGATTGAGAGGTATGTCTGCAGTCTTTGCAAAAGTATGTGTGACACATCAAAGTGCGTCCTCTTCATTGCTTGTGTAACGTCTGACTTATTGTATGAATTGTTTTTGTGTAAAGTCTGCAATAAACAAAAGGTGCCCTCATCCCCAATCTTCTCTCTGCTGCTGCTGCTGGTGCTGTTGTTGTCAACGCTCACGACTGGCATTTCAAAAAGAGCTGATGAATATTCTCACACCGGAGAGAGAGAGAGAGAGAGAGAGAGAGAGAGAGAGAGAGAGAGAGAGAGAGAGAGAGAGAGAGAGAGAGAGAGAGAGAGAGAGAGAGAGAGAGAGAGAGAGAGAGAGAGAGAGAGAGGCTCCCAACAAGGACCTCTCATGGTCACACTCTCACACATACACACACACACTTACACACACACAATTACACACACACACAGCTACACACACACACACAGCTACACACACACACACAGCTACACACACTCACACACACTCGCAATGCGTCGTCGTCGCTCAATGCAGCGGGCCGGGCTGCATCCTCAGACGGCGAGGACATGGTAACTATGGTAACTGCATGGCTCTGGTCTCCTGGTTACGTGAGGTGCTGTGTCCTTGCCAAAGCGAATCGAGAAAGAGAGATGGCCGGAGAGAGAGAAGCTTGGGGCCACACAGCCACCCTCCAGCTGGGTGGGTAGTTGACAAAAAAAATACAGCTGGTCCAGGTTCACTTTCTGCTTCATAACAACAGCAACCAGAATTAAGTTAAATAACAGACTGCTTAGACAGAGACGTACCGCACCACCAAGATGTAACCATGCCACCTGTGCAGAGTAGCGGCCCAACTAGAACTAGGAAGAGATAATTATTCAGTGGTGTCTTATAGCACCCTATGAAAAGACACATAAAAAGATGTTACCATGCTACCTGTGCAATGCACTACAAAGAGATGATGATGATTCACAGTTGTCTTAGGACGCGATGAATAAATAAATAAGAGGCCCTACTGTGGTGCTAACGGTAGGGCACTCGTCTACTAGTACTATGTGGCTGACCCGGGTTCGATTCCTGGCCTCGGACCTTTGCCGGCCGGTCCTTCCCCATATCTCTCTCCTAACTCGCTTCCTGTCTCTGTTTCACTATCCTGTCTTATAAACACCATTAAAGGCTTGAAAAGCCACAAAATACTTAAATGAATGAATAAATAAGAGGTTGGATGTTAGAAGAACTACTCATGAAGGCTTTGGTTCCATAACATGTAGCCTTCCCTTAAGGCTAACACGAGCCTTGTTATCTTGCATGCTTTTGTGTGACTCAGGCATTACCGAACGGATGACGCAGAGCATAATGCACAAATGAATTAATTATGATACACAAGTCGCACACTCAGCCATGTCACTGTAATGATCTTGTAACAACAGTGATTGTGCGGCGCATATGACTGTGTGTAAGGGCATGCAGTTACAGGGCATGGCCACCGGGGGGCGTCATTGTACAGAGGTCAGGAAAGCCCACGGGGAAGAGAGGAGTCATTAAAACAGCTGATGAGAGGAAATGTGCAGGGGAACGTGTCTCACACACCAATGCGTGATATCCGAGCTTGATATCTAAGGTTGATTATAAAATTATAACGAGCATTAACATTAAGATGGCCAAAAAAATGAATCATATCAGGGCTCACATTTTCGATGTCAAATCTTGATTGTATGCTGCATAATTGGGTAGACGGAGCAGAGGAGTTAAATAAAACAGTTTTTTCAGACTATGTCTTAATAATGACACCGGTCAGGGAAGTTCGAAATCAGCTTGTGGCAAGTCCTTTGGGCAGATGATCAGCTGTTGGAGCAGGATAGGAGGAATAGTAGGAAAAGTTTGTAACAAGCATGTGTAAAACTTGGCTGTTATTCAAATGGGTAGGTTTGCTTACGCAAATAATAGGTTTTGCAACAGAAAGATAAGCCTGATGTCTAGATTAGAGACATGACTTGGCATTGCATTTAGCAGACACTTCACTCCGATGTGACTCAGTGCAAAGTAGACCTACATGATCAAAAACAATGCACTATGTGGGGAGAAAACAGAATGCACAGGCATAACAACGAGTACATCACATTTAAATTAGCAGACAAACAGTAACTGTTGCTGTGTAACTTCTATCAACACAGACTCACAGAATTTAATCAACTCTAACATTTAACCTAGTCTGAAACCGAAAGAGACCGGCCAAAAATGGGTAAAACTTGGCAGTGGCTTATAATAATTTCTCACTAGCCAATTTGGCAAGTAACTTATTCTTGGGTATGGCATATCTCAGTAGCCTGTATCTTGTTTTTATCCCTGTTATACAGCTCCAGGCCTTTTTATTAGAATACCATGAAAAAGTTGATTTATTTCCATAATTCCATCAATAATGTTAATCTGTCATGGATTGTAGATGCATGGCCCAGTTTTTTAACTATTCCAATCATTATTTTTTTTCTTTTTATATGCGTTGGCCTTCCAGCTCAAAAAACCCATGAATTGGGGAATTCGCATTATTAGAATATTGTTATAAAATCACATTTTTCTTCATCAAAATTCGGGTCACATTAAATCAGTTGAAATTTGGTACTTTCTACATAACGTGCAATGGTCAATACTTGGTTAGGACATTCTCTGTCTTCATAATGGCCATGATGCATTTAACATTGAAGTCAATGGCAAAAACAGTGCATGGGAGTTATGGAAGCCCAGATATCCTTGATGCTTTGCTGTCAGCTGTTCTTGTTTGTTGACCTGGTGCCCCACACTTCCCTCTTCAATATACCCGAAGATTTCCATGCCACGTTTTGGTGTTAACTCACCAGTTTAATTCTAACTCAACAGAAATTAAACCCCATTCATTTTCAATGGGGTTTCATTTCTGGTTATTTAGAATTAAACTGTTGAGTTAGCGCCAAAACGTGGCATGGAAATCTACAGGGTATATTGAAGAGTGAAGTGTGGGGTACCAGGTCAACAAACAAGAACAGCTGACAGCAAAGCATCAAGGATATCTGGGCTTCCATAACTCCCATGCACTGTTTTTGCCATTGACTTCAATGTTAAACGCATCATGGCCATTATGAAGACAGAGAATGTCCTAACCAAGTATTGACCATTGCATGTTATGTAGAAAGTATCAAATTTCAACTGATTTAATGTGACCCAAATTTTGATGAAGAAAAATGTGATTTTATAACAATATTCTAATAATGCGAATTCCCCAATTCATGGGTTTTTTGAGCTGGAAGGCCAACATATATAAAAAGAAAAAAAATAATGATTGGAATAGTTAAAAAACTGGGCCATGAATCTACAATCCATGACAGTTTAACATTATTGATGGAATTATGAAAATAAATCAACTTTTTCATGGTATTCTAATAAAAAGGCCTGGAGCTGTATATGAGTTCAAGAAACATTATTCTATTTGTCTGATACAGGTAGTTTCATTAAACACACATAGCACTGATCATCCTGTTTTATCGCTTCATTTTCTGATTCTGAGTTTAGATGTGTAGGCCTATCATGGTAAAGAAAATATTTCTAAGAAAATACTGACAACAAAACTGTGGCTAGTAGAAAGGCTCAATGGCTATGACTCTGGAAAACCACTGACGGCTACTTGACAGTGGTGGCCGGTGAGCAAAAAGTTAATGTCAAGCCTCGCTATACTCAGAGAAACTGAAGAAGTCCTGTGATTGGATCAGTATGCATCAATGGCAAAACATCTGCTGTAGGATTTTCACACTTCAGAACTGAATGAAAGGAAATAACTTGAATGCATTGTAATAAGATGTCCCATGGAACACTCAACCAGTTAGTGGTTTCATGTCTTGCATCCAGGAAAATGGGCAATAACTACATTAAATTGACATTGATTGAGTTTGTATCCTGTTTCTCATCTGAGGCGACCTTGTGGCGAAGGCCTTAGAAATGCAAGGCACTACCATCTCTGTGAAATGTCTGTGTTTCGTAACTCCTCAAAGCAGCCCACCAGTCTAACAAGTGTGGTCATACAAAAGATGAAAGTAGTGGGAGAGATGGTGGAAGGGTTCATGAGTGATCTGGGTCCATTTCGAACTTGGGTCCCCATGGGCAGTGTTGTCTGGTACGCTGGGCTCTAAATTTAATTAAAAAAAAAAAATCTTTATAGCCAACACACACTCACTAATGGGTCAAAGTGGCTAGTAAGTTGGTCTGTTCTACCAGCCAAACTGAAATCTCAACATCATTTGGCCGATGGTGTTCATTTAGAGCCCTGCTGGTTATGCACATTTAGCGCGGTGCGCTGCATATGAGCTGAGGTGAGAGCAACTTGAGCATGATCTCTTGACTCACTGTAGGCTATGTGGGTGAAACATGCATACAGAGACAATACACATGTCCTCAGGTAGAACACACTTGGTCACAGACCTAGTTTCACTTTGCGAAGCGTACATCATGCAAAAAAGACCTGCTATGAAAACGTGTTTAATGTGTCTTTGCATTTGGGTCTCCTGCTGTAGATCTGATCCCCTTTTTCTTGTTATCTCTATATACACTATTTGTTACGCTTAGCTGTCGATTTTATCCAACAACATCATTTTATCAAAGGGTATTGGTTACGGGGCTTGTAGCACTGTGGCATTGGGTTTCATGCTCATGGGTGCTTCAGGCATGGAAAGAGATCACACACTCCTCCTCCAGGAAAGAGTGGGATTTGAACCTGCAAACCTCTAGTTTGAAGACCAACATCCTAACCATTGCAGTCATGGCTGCCCTCGTAACTAACAATGTACCCTGAGAAATGAGAGGATATAATATAGGCTAGTACTCAAAAGTATAAAGCTCCTATGCACAGCCAATGTCCAGATGCTGAATACAGAGGCCACATTACCGCCCATTGGTGTGGTGAATCGCCCTCTATTTTCAGGATATAAAATAGGCTGAACCACTAATGAACCACTTTCATGAATCACTAATACACTAAAGGTTGACTTTAGTGTGAAGTATTATGCACTTTACTTGACGCCGGCATCATAGGCATGACATGACTGTGTCGTAATAGTGTCAAAAACAGTGTCATGATGACACAATCATGGATGAGTCAAGCATGATGTCAATGTCATAAACATTTTATGATCATGAAAAGTTGACATTGTTTGGGCTGTCTTTACTATAACGGAATGTCACTTAAGGACAAAAGTCATAAAATGTTCAAGACATTGACATAACGTATATGACACATACATGACTGTGGTACGACCCTGTTATGATACTGTTATGTCATACGTATGAAGTTGGGGTCAAGTAAAGTTTTACCAAACTTTGTTACACGCTGAAGGACAGTATAGCCTGATCTTACCATCATAGGCATGCACAGATAGAGATGTGGTGGTGCTACGCAACTGGCCCTTTGCCCTACTGGACAAAAGAAGGCCTTTTAGAAAGTTCCTTGTTTGGATCCCAAACAGAGATACACAGTGACAGAGGCACACAGTGTACATAGGTCACAGGTCTGAGGACACATGGGGAAAACATTTGCACTTACAGTTCTCTTGCAAGTAGCTCAGAAGTGGAAGTTGGAAAGAATGAAAAGAAACGAATTATCTGATACACAGTATCTAGACTATTCCAACCGGAAGGCGCTTTAAATGTAAACGCCCGCCTACCAATCTTCTTATATATGAAGTGGTCAGTAAATGGAGTTTACAACTCGTGCAAACAGAGGTGCATGAAAATGTGAGCAAGAAAGATCCACACAGCTAGGAGTGGGTTAAGCTTGTATGAGCAGTATAGTGCAAGTAGGCCTACAAATGTACAGAAAATGTGTGGTGGGCAATTATGTGTGCATTTAGACTACAAATAAACAATGGAGAATGTATATTAGGGACAATGGAAAAAGGTAGCTATTAACATGATAAAACCTCTGTAATTAAAGCTTTGTTAGGGAGCCTTTGAAAACTTCCCATATTGCATGGTGTTTTGGCCTTTACTTGTTTACTTCCCTTTGTTGCATCACAGGCTACCTTTCCCCCCCAATTGGTGGTATGGTGGGGGGGGAAAGGTAGTGGATGGTGGTAAAGGTGCCTGTTGGATTCCTCCAAAGTATAATGCTGTTAACTTGCAGGTCTCTTTCCAATGCCAGGGAGTAGACTGTTAAAGCTGTTATACAATACCTGTAGACTCCCAGTAGGTTTAGAGTGCATTTACCAAATTGATGATTAGAAAAAGTAAATAGATAATGCACTTGTGATATGATACAATACTTTGCAAAGTAGGACGATACTAAATGTTATTGATTTTTCTCAGCCTCTCTCTCTCTCTCTCTCTGCTCCCCCAGCCCCTACCCCCCAAAAGACAGAGCAGGCGAATGATCTATTCTCACATTGAATAACACGAAAACTTTCTGCAGCACTTTGGTTGAAACATTATACAATGCTTGAAATGGTTTGGAATTGGAGTAAAAGTTGATCGAATTGCGCTGACAGACGGTATGCCTGGGACCGATGAACTCAGTCATCATGTACTGTAGATGTTTTGTTTCCGAAAATCGTAGCTGCTGTTGCTCAATACCCATAATCCCACAGTGTCTCTCCCAGCAGCAGTACCACCTGTCATAGCAAGCAAACCTCACTCCATGCATGGGCACACAAGGCCTTTACCTACAGCAGTGGTTCTCAACCTTTTTTTGAATAAACGCCCCCTGGATCTCATCATAGGCCTTCCCAACGCCCCGTGACTTCATCATAAGCCTACCAAAGCCTCGCACCCCCCCCCCCCCCCCCCCCCCCCCCCCCCCCCCCCCCCCCCCCCCCCCCCCCCCTTAGTATTAAAAATAAAATGGACCAATGGACCAATTAAGCACTGCCCCCTCTCAGCGATATCCTTCTCAACGCCCCCGTTGAG
>NC_085875.1:45332269-45344769 GCF_034702125.1 Engraulis encrasicolus | reverse complement strand
TCCGCCGCTTTTTCGTACACCTCATCTTCGCTTGAAAAGGTTCGAAAATACACCAGATTTTTTCCGCGTTTTTGCGTGAATAGCGTTTTGATGTTGGTGACAGAGCCGCGCATGCGTGGCTGTGTTGTCGGAATTGCGGGGCTGCTTCAGACTAAGTTTATTTCTCCAATCTTCGTCTCTCGGCACGGAGTGAGTGATGTGGACGACTCGAGACCGTTGGCGCACGGGGCTGCTCTATCTCCCGGTGCTAGTCACCATGGTGTTGGGCGCGCAGAGGTGAGTCGCGTGGCGTGTGTGTGTGTGTGATATGTCGGCTTCTTGTGTGATGCATGGATCTGTTTGCGCGTGTGGTTGATGGATGACAGTGTTTTACCAATGCGAACCCTCGGCCGTCTGGCTGCGGTATGCCCAAATTTCTCAATCCCCTGGCCCTTGCATCTCTCCTCTCCCACCAGCCCCAGCGAACCTAGCAACATGTCATACGTCAAAGTCACCGTGGATAAACTGCTGAAAGGCTACGACATACGACTGAGGCCAGACTTTGGAGGTAATTAGATTGTTTAGGAATGAAAACCATCATTTTTTGGCGATGAAAGGCCGGCCTGTAGGTGTGTGTGGCCACAGCTAGGAATGTCAATACTACCCGTTTGATGGATTGATTAACAGTCAAAATTGCCTTTCGATTTTTTTTACCCCCAAAGGTCCGCCTGTTGACGTCGTCATGAGTATTGACATCTCCAGCATTGATATGGTATCAGAAGTGAACATGGTGAGTACACCGTGTGTGTGTGTGTGTGTGTGTGTGTGTGTGTGTGTGTGTGTGTGTGTGTGTGTGTGTGTGTGTGTGTGTGTGTGATGTTGTACATGCGCATATAATTGGCTGATTGTGACAGGCTAACAACTATGAATCTCCTATGTATGGTGATCATGTTCCTCTGTGATGTGATGAGTGCGTCTGTGTGCAAAGCCTTGTATTTGGGAAGAGCATGTGCTCGACTGCATTTACGGGGCTGCACGTGTCTTTGAAGCAGTAGTGTGAGGATGGAATGATAATTTTTCCGAGGAGGTATGTTTCAAGGTAGAGAAGGCAGGGGGAAGAGTCTGGAGAGAGAGAGAGAGAGAGAGAGAGAGAGAGAGAGAGAGAGAGAGAGAGAGAGAGAGAGAGAGAGAGAGAGAGAGAGAGAATGGAGTGAGAGGGAAGGATGCAGAAAGAGGGATGAACAGACAGAGGTAGAGTGGGAGAAAGAGACGGATATAGACATAGAAAAAGGAAAGGAGAAGAAAGCGAGATGAGTGAGTGAGTGAGTGAGAGTGTGCGAGATGGGAAGAGACCGCTGCGTCTCGTTAGTAATTCAGGCCATCTGAGCTGTGGCGATGGATCTGCAATGTGTCAGAATGGGAAGCATCTTCCTCCTCACGGCGTCAAGAAGCATCTCCGCACATAATTGGGGGGAGAGAGACAGAGAGAGAGGGAGAGGGAGAGAAGGAGAAAGAGAGTGGGAGAGAGAAGGGAGGGATGGGAAGGAAGGATGAAAATACTGAAACCGAGGAGGAGGAGGAGGAGGAAAGGGAGACAAAATGGAGGAATAAGAAAGTTGGGGAAAGAAAAGAGCTTATTAAAAAAAAGGAGAGGGAACAGAATAAGCAAATGAGGTAACAGGGTAGCAAGTCTGAGAGAGAGAGAGAGAGAGAGAGAGAGAGAGAGAGAGAGAGAGAGAGAGAGAGAGAGAGAGAGAGAGAGAGAGAAGAGGGGGATAGAGAGGATAGCCGGGGGTGCAGTGTAGGGGTTTGGAGGTTGGGAGAGGGGGGGGGGTGAGACTGGCTGAGAGCACGTTGGTAGAACACATGGTGTCTGTGGATGTGGATGGCAGAAGCAAACTGCAAAAAACTGCACACACACATGCACAGACACACACAATACGTGTGTGTGTGTGTGCGTGTGTATGTGTGTGTGTGTGTGTGTGCGCGCTTGTGTGCACAAGTGCACGCTCATTGATGTGTGTGTTGTGAGTGCATTCGTGTTTGTGTGTGTGTGTATGTGTGCGTGCGTGAGTGTGTGTGTGTGTGTGTGTGTGTGTGTGTGTGTGTGTGTGTGTGTGTGTGTGTGTGTGTGTGTGTGTGTGTGTGTGTGTGTGTGTGTGTGTGTGGTGGAGCAGGGCAGTGGTGGATGTTCGTTCCGCAGCATGTTTACTGTTTTGACTTCATAGCAGGAATTACATAACTGCAGACTGTGAGTCAACTAGGCAGGAGGGGGCACCCAAAAGAAGCAATACCGGGGGGCACACACAACCACACCACACCACACAGACAGATGCACACACACACACACACACACACACACACACACACACACACACACACACACACACACACACACACACACACACACACACCGACACAAGGACACATATGAATTTATTCACAACACAGATACATACACACACAAGGACACATATAGGACATACACACACACACACAAAGACACATTAATGAACATAAATATTTGCAACACACATGAACACACACGTGTGTGCACGCTCAGACACGCACACACACACACACACACACACACACACACACACACACACACACACACACACACACACACACACACACACACACACACACACACACACACACACAGTGTGTGTGTGTGTGTGGACACTCCCAGAAAAGGGAGTTAGAGGACAAACCCACCTCCCCTAAAAAAACAACAACAATGCAGGTGTGTGTGTGTGTGTGTGTGTGTGTGTGTGTGTGTGTGTGTGTGTGAGTGTGATGCAGGCAAGCATGCCTGTGTTTGTTGGAGGCTATTTTTACACAGGGTCAAACAGCCAGACAGTGAATAATACCTTGCATCCCGATTGGTCCCAGTTCTCCAGATCCACCAATAGCGGCTCTTTAAAGGTACACTGTGTAATATTTTTAGTAGTTTATCTCCCAAATACATGCTGCCCATTCACAAATGTTACCTTTTTCATGAAAACTGATCACCATCATAAAATGCTAACTATTCATTAAGACTTGAAAAACTTCACTCTTTATAGTCCTACATGAAAAGGTTAATCTTCTCTGTGTCTTCCATTTTGAATTTATCAGAAATAGACATTTTTAACTGCAAAACCTACTGTAATTTGGTCTACTAGTAAATATTAGTTTATTATCTAGTAAATATTCATGAACATATTAATTTTTGCAATACTCAGCACTGTTTCGATGTGAACATTCCTCCCCAAGGATGACAACATTTTTGGGAAGCAGTGTCTCCTTTTTCAGTCTATCTCGTTTTTTAAAAAGTATATATACTGTATGTATCTTACCGGTATGTTCTTTAATAGACTTAAGTGTAAAAGTATTATGTTATTCTGGTCAGTGTAACTTGAGGACTATTGATTAAAAAACACAACCTATGTGAAATGTAAGTCGCTTGATGGTTGTGCAAATTTTTTTTTTGAGAAGTCAGATGTGGCATTTCTTTAACATCGTGAGTAGGTGGTGCACACCACAAAATGTTACTTCTTTTTGAAAGCTCTGTGTGAATATCATATCTTCATCTTTTGAGATTACATACTTTTGCTCTGCACTGACTTAAAGTAGACTAGACGTGTGTGTGTGTGTGTGTGTGTGTGTGTGTGTGTGTGTGTGTGTGTGTGTGTGTGTGTGTGTGTGTGTGTGTGTGTGTGTGTGTGTGTGTGTGTGTGTAAAAAAATATTACACACTCTCATCACTGCTACTGATCCCTTAACCGTGTTATTTGTCCGTCAAGTAGTGTTTTGAAAGTATGAATGCAGAATACAACCAAGTGAAATGCTTTCATTAATGATTTTGTCATAATATGGTAATTTTATGGTGAAACGGTGATAGGGGCCTGGAGGTTCCATAAAATAATGTTGTGGAAAAAGATCCCTTTGAAGCAGATTTTGCGTTTGTGGTCATCAATTCTGGCTCTATTTGGAGCTCCTGAAGAAGTGTGTGTGTGTGTGTGTGTGTGTGTGTGTGTGTGTGTGTGTGTGTGTGTGTGTGTGTGTGTGTGTGTGTGTGTGTGCTTGCATGTGTGTGTGTGGTGTTGTTGTTGCAGTATAACATGCTGGACTACTGTATGTGGAAAACAGTGCATAGATATGAAATGGTCATTCACTGCCCACAAAAGCAGATGAATTCAAAGGTACAGGCACTTATCAAAAACACAAGTATGAATACAAAATTTGTGATATGCCTGAAGATAATAATGTATCCCTTTTAATTCTGCCCCGTAAACACTTTGGCACTTTCTCGCTGTCTGGCTTTGAAGCATTTCAGCATTTCAGCTCCAGCCTGTCAATAATGTCAGCAGTGCAATAATTGTTTGTCTTTAGGGAACCACGTCGTCTAGTGTGGCTTTGAACCCTGGAGCAGTCTTTTTCATTTCCAGTTGAGGGGCTGTGTTGTGGTGAGGAGAACTATCGTTTGAACTATCGTTTGACGCAGAATGATCCAAGTGAGAGTGACTGATTTCTGAGTGTAAAGGTTCCTGTTTGAAAGGAAAACTGCGGTCAGGTGTAACATGAGAATTGGAATATTAAATCTTAATGCCAAGTCAGTATTTTTTTCGTGCGGAGGGCCGATGCTGAGTGAGCCCGTTGCATTTCAAAGTTGACCAATTTGAGTCTGTTAGCAACTTATTAGCAACTAATGCACTGCCATGGCCACTGCCATGTAAAAACACATTTTTACACTCTGTGAACACCCTTAAAAAATCTTGATGAATCTCCTTAATATACTGTTTTTTTAATGACAAATGACTTACCATTCACCATTATTGGGTGTTTATGTGGTGGTTCTTTGGAATATCTCTGTGGTGAGGATTCCCAAAAAGGCCTGGATGAAGGTTCCCTGTTGCCAAAGATTTCTGACTCTGGAAAACATTAATTATCCATATTTCACTAGGCACGTTATAACCATCACAAGAGACATGTTATTAAGATTGTTGAGCATTCGTGTATTTTGGCCACTGACAAAAAATGGAATATAACACCCCCCCATACTAAAGTAGGTGCCACGTAATTTCTCCAAAGCCCCTTTGGTCCGCCCCGTCAATATTCAGAATATTTCCCTTTGATCCTACAGCCCTATAGATCGACATCTCTTTGTTCTGATAGAATTAAAGCCTTTCTTCCGACAGCTCCATGTTCCGACCAAAGGCTATTTAGATTCCCGTATCTAAAGTCCCCGGAATATGTACGAAGAGCACTGAGTCAGGAAAATATTCATAATACTGTACACATTAGCAAAGATTTTCTAGGTTCTAACTTCCTTTTCCACTCTCTCTGATATGACGTAAGACTGACATAGGCATGTTATAACCATTGCAAGACACGTTATTAAGGTTGTCGTTGTATCGTGGTCATTGTTGTTAGCCTACTGTTGTCATTAATGCGCATGTTTGGTACCCTGGAGGCCCAGGTTCCAACTCCAGCCGGGACAGCTTCTTCTCCCCTTCTCTCCTGTACCGTCCGTTTGCGTGATTAAAATCCCTTATGTGGGAGCCCCAGTATAATAATCTGCTGATATTTCCATTTCTGATTGAGACATTCTTGTTTTATTCATCACTCATGATAGCGGTCTCAAGAAGTAGTGCGCTGATGTTACATTTTTTTCACTTCAAGCGTTCTCAACTTTATGTTTCGATTATGCAGCTGGGTTCCTTTCTTTTATGGATACATCACGGATAGAAGGGGGTCACAACAACAACAATAATACGTAATATGCAGGTGACGTCAGAGTGAGGTCGGGGGTTGTTTAGGAGAAGGCAGAGCTGAGAGCTGAGATTGAGCTTTGAGCCCATACTGCTGCTGCTGCTGCTGCTGCAGTCGCTCCTTATCTGTGACCCATCTGAAGTCGCGCTCCACTCCGCTCCTCTCCGCTCCACTCCGCTAAAATCGGCTGAAGTGATTGGGCAGCGTTGCCAAAAGCAAGGGAGCAAGCCGCTGAGCGGGTCCCGGGAAGTGGGGCACTAGACTCCACATGCCAGGGGCTATGTGGCGCCACTGCCAGATTGAGCCCAACTCTGCTGAGGGGGTGGAGGGGTAGGGGGGGACGACAGAGCTTCTGCCCGCTTTCAAGATGCATTAAAACACACACACACACACATACACACACACATTTTTATTTTATTTTTACTTTCAAAGGGGACTTTTCAGTACAGATATGGGTACGTCAGAGACGGAAGGGGACCTGTGCCATATTTAGGCCCCCCATCTCCCCAATTCCTCTGCCAAGCAGATTTCCCTCATGCGGCTGGTGGCTTTGGTCAGGGATACTTGATGATAATCCAGTAATATTTTGTGGGACTCCTATCTTCTTCTTTCCTCCTTTCTATCCTGGTCGTGGTTTCCCCCTTGGCTATTGTGTCATGAGTGTGTCTGGTGAAAACTGAATATAAAGTCTGTGACACCACACCAAGCTCCCGTTTCTCTTACTTTAATGTGACGTCACGTTTGAATGGGAGCTTGGTCTCACAGACTTAATTTTCAGTTTTCATGTGACTTCGCCCCCAATCTTTTTGAGACGGATGTGTGTGTGGTTTTTTTTCTTTTCTTTTTTTACTTGAGTTTGTCATGTGCCAAAGATAGTGGAGGTGTATGTGTTGGATGTGGCTCACGCTGCTGGTTGTGATAATTAGGCCTACTTATAAGCATTGCCACATGGTATGTGTATCCTTGTATGTGTATTGCTTTTCATGTGATGATGTGATTGTATAGTGTATGTTTTTATGTTTTAGTATGATGTTGTTGCTGCAACAGTAGGACATGTATTGTCCTTGTTTTCAATGTCTTTATGTTTTGTAGATCCCTGCCCAGGGACCACATGTAAATAAGCTTTATAGCTAACTCTGGTGGTACCACAACTGTCTTGTACGTGTCCCCTGTCAAATAAGCTAATAAATACAATGGAAATGAAATAATAATCCAGCAGTAACTGTGGGACTGTTTCCCCTCTTTCCTTCCTTCCTTCTTTCCTCTTATACAAGTTTTTTATTTCCTCTTGGGTTTTTTTTGGTACTAGTATGTGAGGTTGTGGGTGGAAATTGCGCACGTCACAGGAAAAGGTGCAGGACAATGGCCGTCTTGCTTTGGAGTGAGGAGTCCACACACTGAATTTTTTTCTGTGATATATTTTATTCCAAGAAAGTGTGTGTTGACTCTTAACTCCAAAGCAGTAGTGTGTGAGGGTCCAAATGTGGTGGAGGTGAGGGTGAGTGATGTCTGTCAATGCCGCTGAGATTCGTATAGAAGGACTGTTGTGATAATTACCTAGCAATTTTTGTGGGACTTTTTCCTTCTCTTCCTTCCTTTCTTCCTTTTTTCCTTCCCTCTTTCTCTCCTTCCTTCCTGATCGTTATTCCCCCTTGGGTTTTTCGGTACAAGTGTGAGAGGTCTCAAATGTGGAGGTGAGGGTGAATGGTGTCTGTCATTGCCACCACTGAGATTGGTATAGAAGGACTTTTGTGATAATTAATTACCCAGATTTTTGTGGGACTTTTTCCTTCCCTCCTTACCTCTTCCTTCCTTCCTCTGTCCTCCTTCCTTCCTGGTTGTTATTTCCCCCCTGGGTTTTTGTGTCACGAGTGTGTGACTGTGAGGTCAGTGTGACTGATGTCCCTCATGCCAGTGATATTTGGTATGGGTTATTTAGAGCAGAGGTTTTCAAAGTGGGGGCCAGGGACCCCAAGGGGGCCATGAAGAGGTCCAAGGGTGTCTGTGGCAAGTTGGTAAAAAAGCTATTGCAAAATACGCTATTCCTACCTGTTAAGAGCTGCATTATAATAATCTTTTGCAAACCAGTGTGCGGTGATTCATCCTTCATTTACTTGGATTACTCTTACTGCACATCACCAGCACCTGGACAGTAGTTGTGCACAGGGACGTTACTTTGAATAATCTATTGCATCTTTGAACATCTTTACCATTCTCGTGGTAAAGTTTGGTTACCCCTGGTTTAGAACAATATTTTGTGAGAATTTTTATTTTCTTACTTCATTCAGGGTTGTTATTTTCCCCTTGGGTTTTTGTGTCATGAGTGTGTGAGGTGTTAAAGATAGAAGTACGGTAAGCGAATGTAAGAATTTCGCTGTGATGATGTGCGGTGCGGTGCAGTGCGTTGCCTGGGCCATAGGTGCTGGAAAGCGAGATGCAGTGGTGCATTGGCGTTCCCACTTTTGGGCTTCCTCAACTTTTACTGCAGACAAATGAGTGGAGTGCAGCAGCAGTACTGTAACATTGTTAAGAAATAAAGAATCAAGAAAAAATGCACCACCACTTTAAAACACATTTCGGCAACCATGGTCTGGGTCAACAGTGGACTATTATTGTTTGACTTATTTTCTTACTTTCTGGTTGTTATTCCCCCTTGCCTTTTTGTTTTTGTATGATGAGACGAGTGCGTTGTGTGTGGTGGTGGTGCGGTGCATTGTGAATGGTGTCTGGGCCAAGGATGGAGCCAGTGTGTCAGGTGCTGAAGAGACAGTAGGTGTGTCATGGTGGCTGTGCCAAGGGTGGAGTGTGTGTGTGTGTGTGTCTGTCAGGGGCTTAAGATAGTACAGGTGAGTGTGAGTGATGCGGTGAGGGTGTGGTGTGATGTGGAGGGGGCGCGGTGTGGTGTAGTGACTGAAAGTGATGTGATGCAAGGTGTGATGCATTATGGGTACGTACGTAGCTGGGCCAAGGGTGGAGTGTGTAGTAGAGGGTGCCAGGTGCCAAAGGTACTGTAATGGAGATGTGTGTGTGTGTGTGTGTGTGTGTGTGTGTGTGTGTGTGTGTGTGTGTGTGTGTGTGTGTGTGTGTGTGTGTGTGTGTGTGTGTGTGTGTGTGGAGGGGGAGCAGCATCACAGCAGATGGCATGCGAGCTCCCCCTGCTGAGGCGAGTGATGGGGCCTCTGTGTGTGTGTGTGTGTGTGTGTGTGTGTGTGTGTGTGTGTGTGTGTGTGTGTGTGTGTGTGTGTGTGTGTGTGTGTGTGTGTGTGTGTGTGTGTGTGTGTGTGTGTGTGTGTTTGAGCTCCCCATGCTCAGGTGAGTGATGGTGGGCCGGTGGACAGGACTGGAGCGCTCGGCTACTCTCCACTCCACTGCTCTCCTAGATGGCAGACGAGGAGCCAACCTGCTTGAGACAACACACACAGCTCACAGAGACGCACACGTGCACGCGCACGCGCACACACACACACACACACACACACACACACACACACACATATATATACTGTACTTATACAGAGTCATGTACAGATTCATATACAGTTAGAAACACACACATACAGTACTATGCCCCTATACACACAGCACACACACACACACACACACACACACACACACACACACACACACACACACACACACACACACACACACACACACACACACACACACACACACACACACACACACACACACACACACACACGCGTGCGCACATCACCAGAGCCATTACTCACCTACACTGACAAACACAGCTCATTAGGCACGTGGTGAGTGCTTATGCTGTCACATGTATGTGTCTTTGAAAAGGTATAATAAGGCACCTTTAACACACACGCACACACACACACACACACACGCGCACACGCACACGCACACGCACATATGCAGTGAAAAATACAAGATGTTGAGATTTCTCTCTCTCACACACACACAGACACATACACACAACCAGACACGTACAAAAATAATGTTGCATTTTTCAAAAATGCCCGCCAGCAAGATGTACCTAGGACACAAGAAATGAATCCCAGCGTTCGCATTGCCCCGCGTGTCCAGAAGCGTCGGGAGGCTAGCCGTTTATGCTAGACGTCATGCCGTCACATCGGCTCTGGCTGTGCGCGAGCGTCTCCCTCGAGTCATAATCTGTGTGACACGAGCAAGCAAGTCGCTGCTGCCGCTGCGCTGCTGGGAAATGCGCTGTGCTAACCACGGAGACGGGTGCAGACCACTGTTACTCGCTTTTAATAAGCTGCTCTCTTCTCTCCACTCTTGGAGAAGTCCAGCAACAACATGGTGGCAGTGAAGGTCGGTAATTAACCCCTTAAAAGTGCACCGTGATCATGTTTTTAGCGCTTTCTTTCCAGAATTCATGCTGCCCATTCACAAATGTTACCTTTACCATGACATACTTACCACCATCATTACATTGTAGGTAGTCATTGTGACTGGGAAAGTTGAATTTTTCATACATGAAAAGGGGGATCTTCTCCATGGTCCGCCATTTAAAAATGTCAGAAATAGACATTTTTAACTGCAAAACATACTGTACTTTGGCCATACTAGTAAATATTGGGTAATTATTTAGTAAATATTCAGGAAAAGATCAAAGTTGGCTGTAGACAGTACAGTTTCAATGAGCAGCATAGTTGCATTATCTACTCTGGCCACAATCTTACACAGTGCACCTTTAAGACACTACCCCTGTTATAAATGAGCTGTTACCAGAATGGCAATGACCAAGTCTTAATGTGCAGTATTACTAAAGGTCATACTGTTGTAGTACTATGGTAGTTATGTTTTTACACATCACAGTGGCAGGACGGTGTCTGGTAAGGGGCTGCAATAAAGGCTTATTTTAAAAGCTTAGAGGAGAGCTCAAGAGCTCCGAATTTTGAGAAGTTTGATTGAAAGAAATAGATGGGAAAGATTTGAAATTGAGGTATACTACGGATAAGCCATGGGGATATATTATATGCAGTATTAATGATATATTAAGCCTATATAAAATGTATTTTGCAATAGAATGCCCAATACAAAAATCTCTATTTTCCATCAATGTAGTATGTGCAGCTTTTCAGCAAGCTGCTCTGTGCTGACTTCATATAATTGAAGACGAGAAGGATGAAGACCCGTAGCGGGACATTTGTGGCAACAAAATCAGTTACCTTCCACCTCAAAGCAAACATGACTGAGGCCAGACATTCAAGCAAATCACAAATGTCAAATGCTTATCTCCAATGGAAAACCAAGAGTTGAAGATCATACTGTATATAGTAAAAGATACTCATAACGTTGAAGATTGTGTGATGAATGGATCACAGCCTTTCCTTAGCAATGCAGGTGACTCCCTCCATTCAGGCGTTCTTAATAGCAGCAAACACAAGTTTGATTTCATGTATACATCTTTTTTATGAATTGGGTATAGCCTTGGATTCATGCCAACATCTGGTGCAGATGATGTGTCAATGGTCCCATTAGAAATATGTTTACAGAAATTATTTGACACGTCAAGTAATTACTCTCCCCACTGTACATATAAAACGAGAGAGAGAGAGAGCGAGAGAGAGGGAGAGAGAGAGTGAAAGAGAAAGAGAAAGGGAGGAAGAGATGGTGAAAATCAAGAGAGGGGAGTGGAAAGAGACAGATGGTGAGCCACAGGCCTGGGCGAGAGCTCCGGGACGCAGGACTATTCACTCCACCCCACCTGGGACATGAGCGCCTCCCTCTCTCTCTCTCTCTCTCTCTCTCTCTCTCTCTCTCTCTCTCTCTCTCTCTCTCTCTCTCTCTCTCTCTCTCTCTCTCTCTCTCTCTCTCTCTCTCCTTGTGTACACTATACCCCTGTGCCTCTGCTCCCCCTCTCACCTCTGCCAGATTGCTCTCCTCCTCTCTTCTCTCCTCTCTCCTCTCCTCTTCTCTCCTCTCCTCTCCTCTCCTCTCCTCTCCTCTCCTCTCCTCCCCTCTGAGCCCGCTCCCCCTGCCGTCCACCTATTAGTCCCACTGGAAGCTGCGACCCTGTCAAAGCACTGAAAAATTAACAGACTCCCTCCCGCTTTCTCTCTCTCTCTCTCTCTCTCTCTCTCTCTCTCTCTCTCTTTCTCTGTCTGTCTCTAGCTCACTCTCTCTTCTCTCTGTTTCTCACACTCTGTGGGAATTCCGTTCTCTCTCTCTCTCTTTCTTTCCCTTTCCCTCTCCATTTCTCTCTGTGTCCCCCTCCCTCCTTCTCTCTCTGTCTCTCTCTCTCTCTCTCTCTCTCTCTCTCTCTCTCTCTCTCTCTCTCTCGTGGCTGAAAGGTGCATCCATCTGGATTTTATTCCCTTTCCTGTCAATTTGACCTCATCACAGTAAGACACAGGGGCATTCTCAATATATAATATATTTAGTGAGGGGTGAAAAACATTTCTCTTTGGTGACATAAAAAAGTTTCCCCTCTCCTCTCCCTCCTCTCTGTCTTATTCATCTTCCTCAGCCTCTTCCTCTTGACCGATAATCCCTTTGAGAGGAGCCCCCTTCGCATCTTCCCACCTATTAGCTGGCAGCTTTTACACGTCACTCAGTGGCAGCCATGTCAGCGGAGCGGACGAACGGCGGAGTAATTCAGCTAATTTTAGTCGCGCACGATATGCACCCCCCAACCCCCCCATTAAAAGAGGCACGCCGCCGCCGCACGGACCGCGGAGCACTGAAGCGATGGCAGAGGGGTTAACCAACCATCTAATCTCATCTAAGCAGCCAGCCAATCGCGTGTCTCCGTATCTCAGTATAGCC